>NC_057944.1:1382186-1489414 GCF_018555375.3 Anguilla rostrata
TGAGGCTCATTTGATGCCTTGGACCCTTGATGACTTAAAGCCATTCAGCCACAAATGTGTTCCATACTGTATCAGCATAATTTACAGCTGAATCTAGTCCCACCCCCCAATTCCCATAGAGATCCATTCAATTGCAGAGAGTTTTTGTATCGCTTGTAGGACAACCTGAAGGGTGGGGGGCGGATGGGTGGGGGTGGGGGTGTTGTAGTTGGGGATGAGTGGGTGTGTGTATGGGGATGTTTTCCATCTGCTGGATGAACATAATATAGTTTTACCCATTCATTTCCTATGGTGGTCATTTTAGACCCGGAACACCACAGGTGTAACAAAGTTGACTAAACCACTCAAAATTCAATGAAAGTGGTGATCAGCAATTTTGTATGTTCAAATGCCTAGTGTGGAGGAAAACATAAGGTCTTGAGGCAATCAGATGAAAAACACAATATTTATGATTTAGGAAAGTTGTAAATCGGTCAGATTTGACCAGAACACAGGAGGAAGGTTAACATTCAGTGCTATTGCAACCAAAGTATGAGTTAAAAACAGAAATGCATTGTTTTAGCTTCATTAGTAGACGATACACGACAACTATGCCGAATACGGAGTTTCGCAGCCCCACCATTGTCGCTCTGGTCGTTCATTTAACACGCACCCCCTCCCTGCAGTCTCATCTACAACTACTCCCACCACCCATGACATAATGGACAATATTGTCTGTGTTGGCACTCATAAAAATATTCTTTCACCACTAAAAATCGTATCTCCGTCATAGCGACAAGATAAACCCGACAATCGCCCTAAGATATGCCAATACAGCAGTGAAAACGCTGCTCACTGAATAACGAAAATAACGAATTGTGTTTAAAAATGATACCATGTCATTCTACAGTCAATATCTGGGACTAAATATTGAATAAATATACAACCTTACCATTGGTTTTACACGTAGAGATGTCCCTTTCGAGACTGAGTGGTCATATATTGTCTTGGACAATCCGTTTGAGAAATATACGCGCATTTGTGCTGCATGGGTACCTTCCAGAATAGCTGTGTGTAATACCACGTGTTGTTTACACCGTTTTCGCCCTTTTTACTAAGGTCTGGCTTGATTGACAATTCATTTATTCAGTTGGTGAGAGTATAAGCTTTCTAACGATGTATAACATGTCTGATTTTGCTTTAGGAATAGCGTTTTATAGGTCAGCGTAACCGAAATTTTTCTTATCTGCTAATGTCTAAATAAATAATACGGTAGGCTATGGAGACGTTTTCTATGGAGACAGTACTGTCTCTGTCTCCATCTACTGAACATAGATAAGATTTCATCATTGCTATGTAAGTATTACTGCTCAAAATATTTTGGTATACGTTATTTTTTTAAATTGAGTGTCTAAATAGGTTAATGGTGTAAACACCTCACAGCTAGACCAATGAGGGTTTGTAGCTGGAGGGGAAGGCACCACGTGTTTTCCCTTGGCTGGTGTGAGTCAAAACCGGAGATGTTATTTATTTTTCCTCTGTTTGTAAGAACAGGGCACAATTATACTTAAAAATGCACTGGATCCGTCGCCATGGGTCAGATATGAATGCGCTGCTTCATATCCCACTTAAGACGGGCCTGAAACGGACCAGTAACATTCTTGTTGCTCTCCGTTCGCAAACAGGGCTATGTTGTCATCAGAGATATATCTGATCTGTCGCCGGACTGTCAATATTCCAATGGGAGCATCAGAATACTCACAAATGAGCGGAACAACACATGAAATATGTCCATGACCACAGCAAGTAAGCGTAACAGTTACTAGGGTTTATTCTCGTAATGATCTGACTCCAAATGAAATTATAATTTAAAATTTGGTTTTAACTATACTTGGAGCTTGAAGTGGTTACACTCCACTCTATCTTGTGCCATCATTCCTCAATATATGCTCCCGGGATTAGCACTATTGCTAAATCTCAGTTCGGTGAAGCCTACGGAGGGTAGGAGGCTGACCACCATAATACATGCCTTCCTTTTTGCATAGACAGTTATGAGCCCAGGACAGTGTGCATTTATCGGGCTCCTTAAGGCGAATTTCACAAGAACCGACGTATAACGCCCATGGGTCCTCTTAAGCCAAAACACCAGAACCAATACAACACCAGTCCCATTAGCGGGCAGATCGTGGTCGCCTATCTAACTTGAGGACCTCACTAAAGACTTTCACTGTACTAGACCCCTGATCAGTGGGTCTTAGTCAGAATTGTCCCCCTGAGTATTTAATCGGAATTTCGGCTGAAAAGAATATAAAATGGATTAGAGTCATGAAGACCACGCAAGTTAAAAATAAGAAGAATTTATTAACAGGCAGGTAGGTCATTAGCTTAGAATTCAGTCAATTATAAAATATGGAAGGTTTAAAAACATAAATACAGTAAAAAGTTCTTACCCAGCCTGTTCAGCTACACAGAGTCTGCGCAGTGTGGGAAGTCGATTACGATCTTCCCCGTAATCGAGTTCCCACACTCCCTTCCTTTTAAGCCAAATCCCGCGTTTGATCTAGGCGGCATTGCCATAAATTAACCTGGACGAATAATAAAATCTGGAATTTAGGCCCCCACCGTTTGGAGGCTGTTGTCAATTAGTGGGGAAATTGGGAAAAGGAGATGATTACCAGAGAGGACATTCCATTGGGATAGTTTTTCCCTGAGTTTCTGAAACTATGTTTTATAAAATTTTATTTGGTATGAAACATATCTCATTCAATTTCTTAATTTCCCTGAATACGTCCATACCAAACATGTCAAGGGGATGTAATATTATGGTGCAGTTGTCATGAAAATACCCTTTTGTTGAATCATTTTGCATGCAATCCATGTTATTACTACATAAGGCATAATGCAGCAATATAATGAAAACGTGCATGGTTTGTAAGGTTTTACGGGGTTTGTGAATATGATAAACAGACGGTTTAGAGTCCAGATCCAGAAAAGAAATAAAAAGTGCAATGACAGAGGGGCCCACATAAGGGCACTGTGGTACTGTCAAGAGCAGTTGCCCCACCATTTTGCCAGAGGCCTGATGATCTTTTCACCCTTAATGGCCCCAAAACACACACACCCACAACCATAGACAAAGACCCTAGTTCCCCTTATCTTAGTCTTGTCCAGATGGCAACATTCCAGAGAGCCAACGGCCTGCTCACACAACCATAGACAGCTAGTCTAGTTCCCCTTATCTCAGTCTTGTCCAGAGGGTAAAATTCCAGAGAGCCAATGGCCTGCTCATTCAGAGGAAGTCCGAGTAACCTATTGTTTTATCACAAGGCTCTCGGGTCCTTTGAAGTACAGGATGAGTCCCAGCCCCCAGGCTCGTCAAATGCCAGCCTTTTCTGGGTCCCAGTTTGACTCCCGTCTACAGTGGTATTATATAATGTGGATATTTCACACTGTAATGTAAGCATTAGTTAGTAGTGTAATAGTTTTTTGTGAAGCATGCAAGAGTGATGACGTGAGAGTTGGAACATGTGTTGGAATATGTTTCTGGACCCCTAGATATTTTAGACCACTGTGCTGACTGAAAGCTTGTAATTCCTACTTGAAAATGATGCAACAGTGAGTTTCTTGAGTCAAAACAGTTGATTTGTAGTGAAATACATGAATATGTTGTGATTTACAGCAATGCATAATTTCGACATTTTGGATAGATTTGGAGACGATGGGTACACTGCTTAGTTTTTGTTTCATACATCTATAGTAGTTCTACATATCCACCCTTGTATTTTATGAACTTGTGGTCAAGAGGTTTTTGATCCAGCACATGTATAGTTTAACCTGCTGCATATATGTAATATCTCAGTATTTCATTGCAAACTAAAAAAGTGCAAATTCATTTTTGACTTTTTGTCTAGACAATTGGATTTGTGGCACTTTATTTATTCCAAAATTATGAATATAAACTAAACTGCGTTAGTATTGTAAATTGTACAAATGTCTTGCTTCATTTAAGCCATTTTTCAAGTCTCTGTGGTGTTCACATCTGGGGTTATAAAGCTTTAAATAGGGTACCCCCTAAAGGGGCAAGGATTGGCATGTGCGCTAAGGGGCTAAAAACTGTGTTGACAGTTCAGAAATTTTACTTTTTAACTTTAGAAGCAGAAATTAGGCTAATTTGACTGTTTAATGCTTCATAAAAATCAGTGGGTCCATTATAAAAAATCTAACCATATTTGAAGGAATTATTACACATTCCATCACAAGAAAAACACACTGTGAAATGATTAAAGATGTTAATTGGTTGTTGTTTATTCATACATTCGTATATTTAGGTGGCCTAAAAAGTTACAGCTGCCAGCATCCTGAGGGACTGAGGGAATTGTGCAGCCATTTCAGAAGCAAAATGGCACCAAAAAAAGCGCCGCTAACCATCTTATTCAAAATAGCCCCAGAAGGGATTTGGTATTGCTGAAATGAAATGTCATTCAAATTGTGACCCATGTCTTGACATCATCCTATTTATGATTTGTTTAAGTTATGCTGGGAAAGAGGCCCTATAAAATGTTTATTGACATGGCTAGACAGCTAAACTTAGATTTAACAACAATATTTTTACATCTCTTTTCCTAGATCTTGTCTACAGTGTGGTATAAAACATTTTAGTTTTTCAAACGGGTGTTTTTTTTAAATTATGGTGAAAAAGGGGACACAAGCCTGGTCAAAACGAGTCCCCAACTGCAATGGAATTTTGAAGCCATGGTTTGAACCTGAGACATTTTGGCATCTACAGCGTTTTGAGTACATATTTCATTAAATTTCCATCCCATAACAATATATATGAGTAAATGCATACAGTATATTAAGCCGCGTTTCCACCAAAATTACCCGGAACTTTCAGTCCCAGGAACTACTTTACCAGGAACTAAAAGGTTCCTTCAGCCAATGGTTGTCTGCGTTTCCACCGGGGTCTAAAGTACCGCGAAGATTAGGCAAATTAGCCCACTGACGTTGTCGTCGGTCCATCTGTCATATGATTTCTTCTGTAACCCCATACTACCACCGAAGTAGCCTACATTATTTTCTAATAACCGGGACAGCCCGGAGGGGTTTATTCCATTTATATACAACGGGTTACCAACAATGACTATATATGGTTACTTTTGTATTTATTGATTTCCATATATCCTCTCAAACACATTCATTAACAGCAGAAAACATGCACACGTTGTAAACAATTTGCTGTTTTATTACTTTCTCGTCGTCAATTCCATATAGGCTAATCGCAAAATGACAAGAATAGAACGAAAACTCGGACTTGCGTGAAAATGTAAATTAGTAGTGGTACAGCCACCGTTTGCTTTCCTTCGAAGTTACTGCTAGCCGAGCAGCGAAGTGTGCCCTCCAGATGCGAACCATGCACCATAAATGAGTCCATAGTCTTCCTGGTCTTTTCGTGGAATTGAAAAATGGCAGTAAAATTGAGTAAAATTACGGCAGTCTGAAAAAGCTAAAGGGAAGATTACTAGAATTAACCTGTTATTTTACCCGGATAAAAAGTGCGGAAGGTGATTTCCAGTTTGCTTGTACTGTATCACCAATGTTAATTATGCAGAACTACCACATACCTCACATAACTGTATCAAACGTTTTGAGTCAATTACAACGGGCTAACAAAGAAAATCCGGAAGAAAATATTCAGCAACCGAATTAATCCGTTTGAATGTTTTGGTAGCCTACGTAATATGCTGTCCCAGCACGAATGCTTAGCATTTTATAAAACGAATACTAAAGCAAGAAAAGAACAGAAGAGCGCACGTTATAATTCCAAGACGTTGACAGGCTATAACCAAAAGTAGGCTACTGCGCCGCATAACATACAAGTTTGATTTGAAGTTATTATGAAAATAAATTGGTTTGCCGCTGCATATTTTCAAACATGGCGGGTAATGGCGGAAAATAAATACAACACAAATACTACGAGTACTCGACCAATCAGAAATGTTCAGCGCTGCAAGCTCCACCCAAAAGGTTCCTGTACTTTCGGAAAGTACTACCCCCCGAGCAGGAACGTTTTGGGGGGTAAAACAAAGCCCCCAGAACTAAATTTAGACCCTAGTTCCTGCGGTGGAAACGCGGCTTTAGTTTTACTGTACGGTCACCACTAAATATGTCATGGTTCTGTGTTTTCCTGTCTGTGTTTCCCTTGTTGGGCCGCCAGATGGCGGCACTTCTTTTTTGTGTCCTGCTCCCCCCCTGTTAATTGTATGATTGTTTTCAATTGTCTCCTTATTCCATCATTGTTCACACCTGTGTCTTGTGATCCCCTCTTCTGGTTTGATTGTTTTTTGAGTTCACCTGTGTCTTGTTACCCCCTGTCTATTTAAGTTCTTTGTCCCCTTGACTCGGGTGCTGGTTCCTTGTGTTTGTTCCCGACTTGTGTTTGTTGCTTACTGTATGTACCTACCCGGGTACTCTGCCTGCTTGTGATCTGCTCTGCCTGTGTTTTGAGTTCCTCTTGTTTTCTGTTTTTTTTTCTTCTTAGATTTTTGTGTTTGTGTTTTTGCCCATCGTGGCCTTTTCTGTTCCCTGTTTGTGTTTGCCTTTTTGGTTAGTAAAGTCTTTGTTAATTTTCCCTTTTTTGAGTTTGTCTTTCTTTACTCTGCGCCTGGGTCCCACCCCCCGTACCGTGACAAAATATTGGTTAATTTCGCTTTCCTCCAAGGATTGTTATTAAATGCTGAGGGACGAGGCTAAATTTAATTATATTCTGGCAAGTTAGTGATTTATGTTGTGATTTGACTATACTGTAGCATTTATGACATTATGCAAATAAATTAAACTGTCAAAATGTGTTTTTGGGAAAGATTGCCAAAATAGGTTTGACCTCCCTGATATAACATGTTGTATGTATAGTAATTAGGGGTGTTAACTGTTAATTGGTTAACTATTAATCGCTAATAAGAATGGTGATTGACCAATTTAATTGATTAAATAATTAATTTTCAATATACCATTTCATTGAATAACCTAAAGCTGGTTATTATACTTCAGATTAGAAAGTCGATTCTCCGTCATTAGAAACAAATCTCCTTGACTGGTGGAAAGTCAGGGCATTAGACTGCCAGCATTAGCAAAATGCTATTTGTCCATTCCTGGTAGTGGTGGGTGTTACAGGTCCTTTCAGTGACACAGATCCTTTGACTCTGTTCCCTAAAAGGACTTGTTCCTGGATTTGTTCATTGATTCCGACTTCAGACTCCTAGTGAAAAATATTTAATCTGCTGTGCTTTGTATGTGAATTCCTACAGGAACCTCACACAAACAGGTGGCACGAGTTGGCCTACTATATAATTAGCAAATGACAGAAGGGTTAATGATAATATAGCCTCTAGGCTATCAAAAGTGCAAATTATTTAGCAGGATGTGACAATTTCTTATGAATTTGTAGCTTTATTAGTGCAGAAGTTATATTTATTTCGCGGAGCGATGCTGTAATATAGCCAAAATTCGTTTCAGTTTTGTACTGTTTATTTTCATTCTCTGTCTGCCTGTCATAATTTGATTGACCCATTATTCCATGCAGAATCTACTGACTGCCACACAACTGTTCACAATTGCAGCGGGATTGTCGGATATTATTTTATCTTCCAGCTTGGCTATGTTTGTATTTATTTTGGCTAACAGCGTTGTGTCAGTTTCCTGCCTCATGCATTGCTCTTCAAGCTGGCTGCGCTAATGTTTAGACAATGCTTGTGAGAAAGCATGTCAGTGGTGCCTAGGGTCCTGGCGTGGTTTTTCTATAAAACAGCCTTCTGGTTTTGTTTGGTATGTGCGCTGGGAGAACGGTAGCCATTTATGGAAACTTTCCGAATTTTGTTTTGCTGCTTGTGCGTTCATGCAACTAATACCACAAACTCACAAACACACACACATGCTACCCAACCTCCCACAGTTGGTATAATTCTGTTCAAATCCATCATTGCCATCTCTATGTCTTAATGGCAATTGCATTGCACATGTTTGTAGAGAATAAAATATATCACTCCTCGGGAGCCAGATTCTCTAATTGGAGTCATTCGTGTCCATATTAGCCTCCTCAATCAGTAAACTCCAGGTGAAGGTTTACACTCTCTGCTACACTGGCCCTTCGACCTGGAGTGAGCGGCTAGAGGTTCAGGCTAAGGAAGCTCAACGTCTTCAGGAGGAGGCTCTCCAGGCTAAAGAATCTTTAACCATACAACTGAAGCCGTCGCTTGAAGAAAGCAGAGAGTGACTGGGAGGTAGCCAAACGTGTCACCGCCTTACTCACCGCTGACCCTGAATCCGCCAGTCCAGATGTTCCATTACCTCCTGCTAGTTTCCTGCATCTTCCTCAGGCTTCTGACATGGACCAGGCTGAGACCCTTCCTTCCACTCACCCTCAGCATTCCACGCCTCGGCAGCCAGAGTTTCCTCCAGCAGCTGTGTCAGCCACAGCTATTCTGACTGCTTCAGCTGCACTGCAGGCACTGCCACAAGTATATCGAGACTCAGTGCTGCTCTCTCCTGGATCTTCTCAGCTGATGTCACACACTGTTACAGCATCTACTGCTCCACCAATACCAAATACCAATTTTCTAGTAAATGGTGAATTTGTTGAAAGTGAAAGGCAGTGTCACACGCTGTGACACACCCCTTTTGTGGACCAAAGAGTTGGACGCAGGGAATCGTGGGAAAAGATCCGGATTTCACCAGCATTTACTGTGGGCTTAGCGAGAGAGAGACTATTGATAGAAAATAATTAAAGGAAACAAACTTATTCTCCCTTCCCCCTCATGGATTCCAGGTAACAAAATAATGTAGTAAAATAACAAACTGAAATAACCAGAACAAGACAGCACAACGGGGACACTTTTCAGCCCTTTCTGTCACTAAGGCTCTTTCTGCCACTGCTCTCTCTCTCTCTCTCTCAATTTCAATTCAATTCAATTCAATAAGCTTTATTGGCATGGTAAGGGTACACTTACATTGCCAAAGCATTCACTCACATGACAAACATAACAGACAGGCAATAACAATTTAACTACAATAAACAGAAAAAATATAAAATCCAGACAATCCACAGAAATAAAATTCTACATCTAGAACATAACGCATACAAAATGTCAATGAACTATAATAATTTTACTTTTCTGGTGTCAATGTTACTCCCTGTCCCTCAGTTTGTGACAAGTGGCAATGTATTGTGCTGCCAAATCTACACATTCCCTTCTTTCTCCCAAAAGGAATGGCAGCTTCTCTGTCTCTGAGTGCATCTCTAATTGTGGGCAGATGTTTTTCATTTTGAGGAAGAACAGTGACCTTGTCTCTCTGTATTTCTCACATTTTGTGAGGAAATGAAGCTCTGTCTCCACCTCTTCAATGTCACAAAGTGAGCACAACCTGTCCTCTCTGGGCAGCCAGGTCTGAGGGTGTCTACCTGTCTCGATAGCCAGGTTGTGTTCACTGAGTCTATATCTTGTCAATATTTTCCTTGTTTTTAAATCTTTCACTGTGGTCAGGTAATCTGCCACAGTGTTCTCTCTTTTTAAGGCCCGATAGCATTCTAATTTGCTTTGTGTTTTTGTTTGTGTGTCCCAATAGGTGATGTAATTTTCTTTATCTTTTGCTATAATTTGGTTGACTCTAATTGTTTGTATGTTGCTGTTTTGAGGCTGCTTTGTGTTAGTAGGGGTTAATGAACTAAGGTTCAAGACTAGCTGGCTGAGGGGACTCTTCTTTGGGCTCATCTCTTGGTATTTCAGGGCCTTGTAATGATAAGAGTGGGGGTCGCTGTTTTTGAGGTGAATCCAAAATTTAACTGCCCTTTTTTGGATGTTAATTAATAGTGGGTATTGGCCTAATTCTGCCCTGCATGCATTGTTTGGTGCTTTCCTCCAGACATGGAGGATGTTTTTACAAAGTCCTGCATGCAGGGTTTCTATGGGGTGTTTGTCCCATTTCGTAAAATCTTGATCTGTGAGCGGACCCCACACTTCGCTGCCATATAATGCAATTGGTTGAATCACTGATTGGAATATTTAAGCCAAATTTTGACAGGCAGTATAATTTGAGTATTTTTCTTTATGGCATAGAATGCCCTGCGTGCTTTCTCCTTCAGTTCATTTACCGCCAAGTTAAAGCTTCCTGTTGAGTTTATTTTTAAACCTAAATAACTGTAATTGTTACTGTGTTCAATTGTTTTATTTCCTAATTTGAATCTGTATTTGTTTCCCTGAAATCTGGATCTTCTTTGAAAAATCATAATTTTGGTTTTAGTCATATTCACTGTCAGGGCCCAGGCTTGACAGTGTTTCTCTACTAGAGCCAGGCTCTGCTGCAGTCCATGTTCTGTGGGCGATAGCAGAACCAGGTCATCTGCATAGAGAAGGAATTTGATTTCTTTGTCATCAAGGGTGAGTCCAGGTGCTGCAGATTGTTCCAGCGCTTTGGCCAGTTCATTGATATAAATGTTGAACAGAGTGGGACTCAAGCTGCAGCCCTGCCCCTGGGAGAAGAATTCTGTTCTTTTGTTTCCAATTTTGACTCCGCATTTGTTTTTTGTGTACATTGATTTGATTATATCATATACTTTACCCCCTACACCACTTTGGATAAGTGTGTAGAACAAACCATTGTGCCAAATTGAATCAAATGCCTTCTCGAAATCTATGAAACAGGCAAAAATTTTGTTTTTATTTTGGTTATGTTTTTCTACTAATGTGTGTAGGGTGTAAATATGATCAGTTGTACGGTGTTTAGGAAGAAATCTAATTTGACTTTTACTCAATACATTGTGCTCAATAAGGAAGTCTATGAGTCTTGTGTTTATTATACTACATAGAACCTTCTCCAGATTACTGTTCACACAAATGCCTCGGTAGTTGTTGGGGTCCAATTTGTCTCCACTTTTAAATATAGGGGTAATTAATCCTTGATTCCAGATTTCAGGGAAATAACCCACACTCAGAACCAAATTGAATAGCTTTAAAATTGCATTTTGTAATTTTTGGTTGCTGTATTTTAGCATTTCATTTAAAATTCCATCTGGTCCGCTGGCTTTTCCAGATTGGAGCACGTGAAGTTTGTCAGTCAATTCCTGCTCAGTGATTGGGGTGTCTAATGGATTCTGATTGTCTTTTATGCTTAACTCAAGTTTGTTTAGTTTTTCACAGATCTTTTTCTGTTCCAGGTGATTTTGATGTGGTATGTTTTTATAGAGGTTTTCAAAATGATCTTTCCATATTTTACCATTTTGGATGGCCAATTCCTCTAGTTTTGTTTGATTTAGTTTTTTCCAGTTTTCCCAAAATTTGTCGGAATTGATTGACTCCTCAATTATTGTAAGTTGTACCTGTTTGTGCTGTTCTTTTTTGGTTCTGAGGGTGTGTTTATAGTGTTTTAATGTCTCAAAGTAAGCAAGGCGTAAATCTGGGTTTTGTTGATCTCTGTGTTTCTGATTAGATAATTGTCTAAGTTTTTTCCTTATTTCTTTGCAGTCTTTGTCAAACCACAGCCGCGTTTCCACCGCAGGAACTTTACCCCGGAACTAGGAACCCTTTGAGGAACTCACCGCATGAACTAGGGTCTAAATTTAGGGCTTTATTTTACCCCCCAAAAGTTCCTGCTCGGGGGGTAGTTTTTTTGTGTTTATTTTCAACCACAATGTTTAAAAATATGCAGCCGCAAACCAATTTATTTTCATAATAACTTTAAATCAAACTTGTATGTTATGCGGCTCAGTAGCCTAGTTTTGGTTATAGCTGGAAATCACCTTCCGCACTTTTTGTCAGGGTAAAATAACAGGTTAATTCTAGTAATCGTCCCTTTAGCTTTTTCAGACTGCCGTAATTTTACTCTGCCATTCTTCAATTCCACAAAAAGACCAGGAAGACTATGGACTAATTTATGGTGCATGGTTCGCATCTGGAGGGCACACTTCGCTGCTCGGCTAGCAGTAACTTCGAAGGAAAGCAAACGGTGGCTGTACCACTACTAATTTAAATTTTCACGCAAGTCCGAGTTTTCGTTCTATTCTTGTCATTTTGCGATTTGCGATATGGAATTGACGATGAGAAAGTAATCGAACAGCAAATTTTTTACAACGTGTGCATGTTTTCTGCTGTTGTTGCCAGTTATACATATAAATGTGAATGCATTCAGTCTAGTGCAGATGAGACTGAGGAGATTTCTTATCTCACCCAGGTCCTCTGTGTTCCCTGGGGCCCTGAGTGCCGCTGCGTAGCTGGGGTACCGCTGCTGTGCTGGGCCGGGGGGAGGCTGTGTTAGCCCAGGTCTGGGCTGGCCTAGTTTCTGCTGCCAGGGTATTGGGTGCGGTGGGTAGGCTTCTGGCGATCCTGGTTGGCTGGGCTGATGTTGGTGATGCTGTGGGTGCAGTGGGTAGGCTCCAGATGTTTCTGGTTGACTGGGCTGGTCTTGCTGATGTTGTGGGTGGATGGTGGCTTAGATCCTTGTTGCTGGGCTGTGTGCTGATGTTGTGGGTGGGATGGGTAGGCTCCAGACATCCCTGGTTGGCTGGGCTGGTGTTGCTGATCCTGTAGGTGGGGTTTCCGAGCTGCAGCAGGCCTTGGAAGGATACGCTGGCCTCTGGGTGGTCCAGCGATGTGGGGTCCAGGGGAATGAGTGCTGGGTGGCCTCCTGTTGTTCCGGGGGGTGTTAATAGAGGGCCTGCCCAAAGCTGTGTCCTTTAGCATTTTGGCAAAGATGGGAACTGCCTGTTTGTGCAGGTGAACATGGTCGTGGAGGTCGTTGGTTCCGAGGGTAGAGTGGTGTGCCAGGTGTACGTTGGCCATAAGAGCACAACCTCGTGAAATTTCAGCGTTCACCTTGTGGACTGTGAGGGGATGAAAATCTCTCCGGGCAGGAGGGTGGAAATGATAATTTTACTGTTTGGGAAGGCCTCTGTTGCCCTCTCTGCCACTCTCCTGATGGACCCAGCCACCCTCTCCTGCTGTGCTCTCAAGTCATTGGTCCCTGTGTGAATTATAATGTGGCTGGGGCTGCCGAGCTGTGATGGGGAAAGTATTTTTAGGGGCTCTCTTGTTGTGGCGCACCAGATTTTTGAAACAGCTCTGCCAGGGAATAACTGCTCCTCATTTATGAATTTCCCGTTCGAGTCAATTAATATAGCAATCTCCGTGCTGGTTGGAGTTGCTTCGGTTGTGCCCTGGTTGCTCTGTGTTGCTGGGGTTTGTGCAGCTGTGACTGTATCCTGAGCGGTGTGTGGGTCAGGGGAGGTAGGTGCAGTGCTAGCTGGTGTACGCGTGCTTGTGTTGGTGGCTGTCTCTGCGTTTACCTGGGACTCTGCTGCTGGGGGGGGGGGTTGGTTGTGGATGGGGGACTCTCAATCTCGGCCTCTTTGCTCTCCATGTGAACTGTATTAGATATGGTAACGGAGTGCAGCTGCTCCTCCAGGCTTTGTACAGTCCTGTCACTGTGCTGCAGCTACTCCCTCACTGTGGACAGCTTCCTCTCTACAGTCTCTCTGTCCTCCTGCAGGGCCCTCACCTCCTCTTTCAGCCCCCTCACCTCTCCCTGTGTCTCTGTCAGCTCCCTGCTCATCTTACTGAGCTGCTCTTTAAGGAGCTCTGTGTCCTTGCTGGCAGTGAGGTGGGTCAGCACCAGCTTCTTCAGCTCCACCAGCTCCACCTCCTGCAGGGAAAGGCTTTCCCTCATCTGGGCCATGGTGCTGTGGAGGCTGCGCTGGGCTGGGTTCTCTGGGTCGGGCTCATCTTCCGCACGGGCAGGGGGGGGTGGACTGGGCTTCTGGGGCTGGGGCCAAACTTGGTTTTTATGGAGTTTTTGGGTGATTTGGTGTGGCTCAGGCGTCTCTGTTTGGCTTTGTCTGTGTGTGCTCTCTTTGCTATGGTCTTAAAATCATTTGCAAATGAGCAGAGAGCCTTTTCACTGCCCTGAATCAGAATGGTTCCATTGTGATATATATTTATTGCTAATTTAGGATTTTGTGGGTCTTTTTCCTCATCTTCAAAAGTCTTTGCAAGCCTTCCCTTGCAAATGCCTCTCAGCAAAGTGAATTTAAAGTACTGCTTAAAAGCATGATGCCAGATGTCTGTGTGCTGTGTATAAAACAGCAGGTTTGAGATGACACTCCTGTCTTCGTATTGTACGTAATCTGCAGCCAGTTTCTCAGGGCAGCTTCTCAGTACTTTATCTTTGTACTTCTTTCTGGCCTGTTTAGTGTCTCTGGGTAGATAATTTCAAATGGATGGGGGAGGGGCTCTGCTGCTGCTGCTGCTGCAGCCATTCTGAGGAACTGTTACAATGTAACAATTTTAAACAGCCACTGGTAGCCCAACTGTCACTTTTTGGAGGCTAGTTATCAACACTATATTGTTAGCTGCTAACAATGATAATGGCTAATGGCTAGTGCTTTTTTTTTTTTTTTTTAGTTTTCTTTATCTTCTTTTCCAATAAATATATAAAATTGTACTTTTTCAAATAATTTGATTTGGGGGCTTACCCAGGTCTTATGTCCTCTTTTCTTTTCCTTTTATAATCTTATTCTTTTCTTTCTGGTTTTTTTTAGCTTGAGCTTTGGCTTTAGCTTCTCTTAGCTTCCTTTAGCTGTCTGGTCAGTAAAAGTTGTTTTCCTATAATTTTGTCTCAATTTTCTCAATTTCAATTTGTCATTATATTTTGTTTTGGATTTGTTCTTGACTAGTTTTTAACCAATTATACCGTATATTCCAACTGTTTATCTGATTTAAAACAAACAAATTATTTAGAGGTTCAGGAGCTCATTGTAAGCATGACCTCTCTCTTGCTGATCTCTCTCTCTCTCATCAGTCAATCCCCGGTCTCAGACACCTACTGGGAAAAGAACACACACTTTTAAACCCAGGACTGATTAGTAATGTTATCCAGGTGTGTGTGCCTACTTAACCAGTAGGCGTGGTCCTCTGATTGCCCTGAACCTCCCTCACAAACCAAGCCCTGCCACACAGAGTAATCTGATGGATCAATCTTCATGTCAAAACATGCAATTCAAACTGATTAAAATAAATAGAGGCTATATTAATTTACAATATTAAGACAAGGACACAGTATTAAAGGGGAACAGAAGCACTCATAATGTGGCTCTGGTTTGTTTGCTTTTTACCTTATAAAAGATATGGCCCTGCCTTCAAATCTGAAATCAACCTGTATTTACTAGAAAAAAAGCTAAAAATTTCCTTTTTTGCATGAGGGTGCAGCCATCCTGGAACAAGCTAGGTTGTGATGTCACTGAAATAAATCTGTCTCTAATCGATTGTTTTCAAATGACCTCTTATGGAAATAAAGTAGATGCCCTAATTGACTTGCCAAAAGAAATGTATGGTAACATAAAATGTGTGGAGTTGTGAAAAATGTTTGAAAATCTTTAGCCTAGGTGTACGTAAACTTCTGGTGTCAACTGTAAGTTTTTTCTCCAAATGTTTCAGCAGAAAATTTTAATCATTAGGTGTATTGTTTCTCTTATACAGTCATTTTTTCCCAGAGGAGCTGCCCATTCTGCTAGCGAAACTAACGATTTGCCCAGTGAGTACCCCAGTAAGGGTGTTACCCCAAAACTTGATCTCTTGTTACCCTAAAACTAGTTCTCTGAAACAATGAGTGGAGAGATTCACCTATGGGGAATGTCATCCAGTCTTGACCTTCGCAGAAGCATCCAATTGCACCAAGTCTGGCTCTGACAGACAGTAGCATATCCAATGCTAAAGGAGGCCACACTGCAACGCCTGGTGTTTGCTCTGTTTCCCGCCTTTCTACGCTGTAAAGCGTCTTTGTGACGATTTGTAAAATGTCTGTAAAAAGCACCATGCAAATAAAATTTAATTGAATACTCCTCAGTGAACATATGCACTTCTCATGCACGGCAAGCAGTGCAGTCTTGGTGGATTTCTCCTTAATCATCTCGTGTTTGAGACAAACCTATGGGGAGATATAGACAGCTTCCAGAATGCCTTATGCTCACAGCTGAGATGCTGTCAGGCCAGCAAGGGATGCCTCCTCCCCTGAGGGGAGGGTGGTGTCTGGCACATCCCATGTAGGGAAGTACTAAAGACATTCCACCGCCCAAAGCTGTAGCCAGGACCCAGGAACAATGTGAAGTACTGAAACCCATAGCAGATGAGGGGAGATGTGTGCGACTCACACAGAGCTCACCCCCAGAACTGAGTGGGCTACCGGCCTCCTGGTGACGTTCAGGTGGTAGAACCTAGCAAAACCCGGCCTGCAGCTGAATAAATTTCCTGCAAGGAGACCCCATGGAATAGGCCCCACGATGCAGCCATGCTCCTCGTAGAATGAGCCCTCAGGCCCAAGGGGGAGTTATCCTCTTTGGATCATATGCCATAACAATAGCTTCCACAAGCCAATGGGACAGCCACTGCTTAGAGATGCTTTCCCTTTGCAGGCAGGGGCCTTGGTGACTAAGAGCTCTTTCTAAAAGCCTTAGTCTTTGCCATGTATGTGTGGAGAACACACACAGGACACAGCATATGCAGCCTATGCTCCTCTTCAGAGGAGAAAGATGGTGGGTGAAAAGCAGAAAGCTCCAACATCTCACGTGTGAAAGCAGGGAAGCTTTCAGGCATAAAGGCTGGATTGAGCTTAAGAAAAACCCAATCCATATTAGGGGAGAATATTGTGCATGAGAGATGCACCTGGAACACGTGGAGGTCACTGACTCACTTAGCTGAGGCTAGTGCGAGCAGCAACGCTGTCTGGAGAGACGGCAGTTTTAAATCTCATTTATAGGCTCAAACGGCCTTAAAGAGAGAGCCTCCAGCTCCAGTGATAAATCCCAAGGGGAAATGAGCTTTTTAGCAACAGGCAGAGAATAGTAAGCCCCCTTCATGAACCTGTGAATGAGGGGGTGCTGCCCCACTGCATGGTCTCTGAACCCAACATGACAAGCAGTGAGAGCTACCAGGTCGACCTTAATGATAGTAAAGGATTTCTCTTTATTTGTAACAGAGCACCGGTAAGGCACTGACTGACAAGAGGCACACCATCTTGAAAACACCTGACACTTATTGTCATAAAGTGGCCTGGTAGAGGGTGCTCTCGTGCTCTGGATGTTTGCAGCCACGTGAGGGGGAAGCCCTAATGCCTCTCACGGGCCAAGCTCATAGAGCTACTCGCTCGGGGCAGGGGTGGTGTATTTCCCTGTTCACCTGAGACAGGAGGTCCATACGTAGCGGGAGTGTGCATGGCTGTACATAAAGGAGAGGGATAATCACTGCAATAGCATTTCCACAGTCTGGGGATTGAGACACCATTCCCCATTCAGTGGGTTTCCCTTTGACAGCAGATCAGCGCTCGTGTTCAGAATTCCTAGAACATCAGTCAATCAATCAAATCTTATTTGTATAGCATATTTCACAGCAATTGTCACAATACACTTCACAGACAACCCTGGCCTAAACCCCCACAGGAGCAAGCCTAAAGCAGCATGGGTCATGCGTAACCACAGAAAGAAAACAAGAAACAAAACAAACAAAAAATAAATAAAAATCAAATGTGGAGAAATGTCCTGTTTTACACATTTCATATTTAACCAGCTTAATTGGGACACTGCAAGTGACAAATGTTTAATAAAAGCTTAAAAAAAAAGTGGGGGCTTATTTTCTCTAAACATAGTTCTTCAGGATCACTTACTTCTCTTGCTAGGCAGAGGGTAGAGGGCATAATGGTCATAATACAGCAAGAAACAAGGAGACTCCTCACTCCTCAAGAAAGTTTTCAAATAATTTTCAAATGCCCCCACTTATTACATTTTTTGTGCAGTTTATATTACTCCACAAGGTCTACCAAACATTTTGTACGGGGTTTTAAAAGAATAAAAATGACTTAATACATCAGGCTTTTATTATCATTATTATTATCATTGTTACAATAATAATTAAATGCAGCGCAATAATTAGCCTTTTATATTCGCAAAAGCGCGCGAGAATAAAATTAATGGATGGATTATAGGGCAAGGACATGCAGAAAATAGATGCAATGTGTGGAATTTTCAAAAGACGCCACGTTTTTAAAAATTAAGTTTCTACCAGCAGTAAAAGTTAGTGGCAATAATCAGTTGTGGTGTTCTCATACAGCCACTAGATGGTGCTGCAGTGTAATTCCAGTTGAACACGATCATGCCGCAGTTGCGTTGCTGGTAGATCGTGCCAGATGAACTGAAGAGTAGCACAGCTCGGACACGGGTCCGACACAGCTTCAGGTACAATATCGCAGGTCTGACCAATGATATGACTGCTTAGATAAAACCTTCGTGTTATTTTATATACTGGTGTATATATTTAAGTTGTCTGTGATAGTACGCTGCTTAGTTCTTCGCTGGCTCCACTAGCTAGGATGGTTCATGAAGTAACGTTAAGGTAGGTTGGTCTGCTAGCTAGCTGCTAGCTAGCTAACGCCTGCCTGTGAGTCAAAGCCAAAGCTAAATTTACAACTGCAACAATTGTCAACTTGAGGGTCATGTTGTTTGAAGAAAATGATAAAAGAATGATATTTGCCAAAGGTGCGTTCAAGTTGAGCGAACAAGGTGAACGTTTGCAAACTATTTCAAACTTTTTTCCCTTAGCTTTGTGTTCGACGCGAACGTTGGCAAACATAAGCGAACGGTCTGAAAAGGTAGAATGATATTTGCAAAATTGTTAATAGTTATTATCATATAATTGTTTTATATAGCTGTAGTTCTATATTTATTTTCAAAGAATAACTAGCTGAGGTAACAGAAAATGGCTCAGAGTGAGCTGTCATCGCTATGGTAACCAACCGACCCTCCTAACGGCCACATTTTAAATGGTGTCCTCGGGGTTACCGTCACACTAAATTAGAATTCGCAATTTTGTATCCGCTTTTTAAGTCTGACGTCACTCGTGACGCATTGACCATTTCCAGGTCCAAACCAGAGACTGTGAAAAGGTCCAAATGCTCCTTCAGATCCCGAACCTGTGTATCTTTTCACGATCACTACTTTAGTGAGGCACCATTGAGGGTTAAAAAGGGTCTAAATTCTTTCAACTCCGATGAAATCAATGCGCTACAAAATCCAGCATTCTAAAGCAGTTAAAACAGCAACATTATTCTTTCGGTTTTCAATTGTTGTTACGTCCCCTCCCCTTTTCAGTGTCCAATTTCACAATTGATATCAACGTTGAATCACAGTTCTAGTTACTGGCTTCATTTAGGAATGCCAACAATCCGGAAAAATCCGGAATCGTCCCTTATTTTGACAGTAGATAGGCGTTGCGTATTTAAGTCATGTCTACGGGACGCATTTTCATCCATATCTTTGTAAAGGATTGTGTTTTATGAACCACTGTTTTGAATACAATTAAATAGTTAGCTAGCTAGCTAACCGGCATAACAAGCATGCTGAGACCATTCTGACCTAAAACCAAGAATTTTAATATTTGGTAGGTGACAAGTAACGGCGAACCTATCATAAAGCTAACTGGCATTCAAAACCCGTTTCAGAGGGTCTTAGAAAGACGTTATATCTACACTGCGCGACCACACCATTTAAAAAGCAAGACAGAGCTAGGGAGATTAATTTGATTGAGCTATGGTTTCACATAGTGCTAATTGTATGGTGTAAAACAAGAAGGAACTATTTTTTTCTTGTTAGAATTGTTGGTTTTAATAGAATTAACCACCAGTTTTTGCTTAACAACGGTACAAATAGTAAAACTACCATTATTTTCCAATAACGGGACAGCCCGTCGCGGTTTATTCCTTACATATAATACAGTGGTAAGAATATATGGTAGCAGGTGTACAGTAATGATAAACTGTAATGTAGACAGGTTGTGCACTAATAATGAGAACTGATAAGGACAGGTAGGATGTAAACAGCTGGCTAACGTTAGCACCCACTGGTGTCAAACTTTGTTTTTCTTCATTCGTTTAAGAACTTAATTATCAACTGCAGCCATTTCCTCTTCTCTTTCTCATCGCAAGGAAAGCAGTAGAATGACAATTGAATAGTTTTTTTGGACTCAGATCTATTCAAACAACAAGGGACACAGCACTGCAACATGTTGAAAAGACGAGATCCTCACCCCACGCAGCAGAGCAGTGGTTCTCAACTCGGGCCAGAAAGGGCCAGTGTCGGTGCAGGCTTTTGTTCCAGCCAAGCAGTTACACACCTGAGTGTACTAATCAAGGTCCTTAGTAAAGACTCGAAAGGTTGGTTAGTAGAATCAGGTGTGTAACTGCTTGGTTGGTACAAAAGCCTGCACCCACACCGGCCCTTTCTGGCCCGAGTTGAGAACCACTGTAGTAGAGGCTTGGACCTGGAAACAGTATTATCGGAAGGTCCATACGTCACGGCTTAACAAGCGAATTGAATGCGGTTTCATTTTACCTTTGTGAAACTTTTAAAATTAGTGCCAAAAACGCTGTATTAGTTAACCACAAATTGTTTGATAACTTGATGGTTACAAGATTAGGAAGAAAATACTATGATAACAGTAGTGTATTCAGCTAATGGGGTTCACGTGTAAATTAATAATTATATTTATCTATTCATAGTGATGAATATTGAACTTTTTTAAAACGTATAGATGTTCATGGACCAAAGAACATTTCAGATGAGGTAAAGTGCACCACAAAAATGCTGTTTTTTGTGTTTGCAGATTAGATGAATGTTTGCAAGTCAGATAAGTTCATCATATGTAAAGGGTTTGGCAATGAATCCCTTGCAGTAGACTCCCAACCTTGTGGTTTCATCATATTTATTGGTGAATAGAGCCCAGTAATTGCCTTAGACTTTTGTGAATTAGTCAGAATACTTAAAGGAGTACCATGGTGGTTGAACGTGACACTTCCCAGTTGTCTTCAGGCAACAACAAAACAAATGTGCATAATTTTTTTATTCTTCAGTCATTTCAATGTACTTTAAAACGTATTTTTCTAAGCCTAAATTTCCCACTATAAAAATTCACCCGAACCGTCTGGGCGTGGTAATGAGAACTGTCAGTTAGCTATGCTCCTTGTTTCACAGACCGTGCCCCGTTACTATAGCTTCCCCCATGATACGCTCTCTTTGGGAGACTGAATTTTCACAAGCTAGCTAGCTTAGTAGTATATCAAGTATAGATAGCTAAGGTAAGGACGTTGACTTATATCCAATTATAATTTTTGCTATCTAGCTAGCCAAGTTAAGATAAAAGCACAACTATAACGTCCTCATAAAAGCAAACTAGTAAGCTAACGTTATCGATAACATTGCCTTATGAAAGCAAACCTCCTAGCTAGCTAACGTTAGCTAGCTAGCTAAATGAATATAACCAGAAATAATCTAAAGGCACTCTAATTTAAGTGAACCTAACGTTAGTCAAATATTTGCATTGTCTGAACAGCAGGACGGTGTGTCCTGTAAGATTTCTTTACGGGGCGTGGAAATGGGAGTGGTTACTGTATTCGTGACGTAGAAAAATGACAACTTTCTCAACCGGTTGAAAATAGGACGATGAATTTAAAACGCATATTTCTCCAAAAATACAGAACGGACATATTTAATACTTTGCTTACTGTGTTTCTTCAATGGCTCTTGTGCAAATAGCACATAAAACCGAGAAAGTGTGAAAATCACCATGGTACTCCTTTAATGAACTTAATTTACACACCCTCTCTCTTTTTTTGCGTGTACATCTCAGGAATGCGTAGGTGCATATATATCAACTGCCAAGGAACACAGTGTCACAGCTGTGAATTTGTGTGTGTGTGTGTGTGCGCGTGTGTGTGTGTGTACATGTGTGTGTGTGTGTGTGTACATGTGCGTGTGTTTGTGTGTGTGTGGTCTCTCCACAGGCTGGGATGGTGTAATCTCACAGAGGGCTGCTGTGATGTTCTGGCCTCAGTCCTGCATTCTCCCCACTCAGAGCTGAGAGATCTGGAGCTCAGAGACAACGAGCTGCAGGATTCAGGAGTGACAGCGCTCTCTGCTGGACTGGAGGTCCCACACTGTAAACTGCAGAGACTGGGGTGAGTACAAACACACACCCTTCAATAAATAAGGGCTACAATAGCCGCGTTTCCACCAAAAGTACTAAAGAACTTTTAGTCCCAGGAACTACTTTTCAAGGAACTAAAAGGTTCCTTCAGCCCATGGTTGTCTGCATTTCCACCGTGGTCTAAAGTCCCGCGAAGATTAGGCAAATTAGCCCACTGACGTATGAAAAAGTGACGTTGTCGTCGGTCCATCTGTCCTATGATTTCTTCTGTAACCCCATACTACCACCGAAGTAGCCTACATTATTTTCTAATAACCGGGACAGCCCGGAGGGGTTTATTCCACTTATATACAACGGGTTACCAACAATGATTATATATGGTTACTTTTGTATTTATTTTTTTATCGATTTAATCACCTGGAATTGAAATATTCTTCTGCAGCCGTTTGGGCATATTTTACCGTTGTCAAGCAAAACTGTCGTTGGTAGTTGAACTTGGACCGTTGTTATGCAACAAATAGGATATAACAGACCAATAGTCAGATTGTAACTGTTTTATATATCCTCTCAAACACATTCATTATGTTTTTATGCGAACATTCGCTTTCATGTCTTGACATCCGAAGCGACAGAATGCATTCACATTTATATGTATAACTGGCAACAACAGCAGAAAACATGCACACGTTGTAAACAATTTGCTGTTTGATTACTTTCTCATGGTCAATTCCATATAGGCTGATCGCAAAATGACAAGAATAGAACGAAAACTCGGACTTGCGTGAAAATTTAAATTAGTAGTGGTACAGCCACCGTTTGCTTTCCTTCGAAGTTACTGCTAGCCGAGCAGCGAAGTGTGCCCTCCAGATGCGAACCATGCACCATAAATTAGTCCATAGTCTTCCCGGTCTTTTTGTGGAATTGAAGAATGGCAGAGTAAAATTACGGCAGTCTGAAAAAGTTAAAGGGACGATTACTAGAATTAACCTGTTATTGTACCCTGACAAAAAGTGCGGAAGGTGATTTCCAGTTTTCTTTTACTGTATCAACAATGTGAATGACGCAGAACTACCGCATACCTCACATAACTGTATCAAACGTTTTGAGTCAATTACAACGGGCTAACAAAGAAAATCCGGAAGAAAATATTCAGCAACCAAATTAATCCGTTTGAATGTTTTGGTACATAATATGCTGTCCCAGCACGAATGCTTAGCATTTTATAAAACGAATACTAAAGCAAGAAAAGAACAGAAGAGCACATGTTATAATTCCAAGACGTTGGCAGGCTATAACCAAAACTAGGCTACTGCGCCGCATAAAATACAAGTTTGATTTGAAGTTATTATGAAAATAAATTGGTTTGCAGCTGCATATTTTTAAACATGGCGGCTGAAAATAAACAGAAAAAAATGCTGCGAGTACTCGACCAATCAGAAATGTTCAGCGCTGCAAGCTCCACCCAAAAGGTTCCTGTACTTTCGGAAAGTACTACCCCCCGAGCAGGAACTTTTTGGGGGGTAAAATAAAGCCCCCGGAACTAAATTTAGACCCTAGTTCCTGCGGTGGAAACGCACTGAGTTCCTCAAAACGTTCCTAGTTCCGGGGTAAAGTTCCTGCGGTGGAAACGCGGCTTTAGTCTCGCATAGCCAGACCCATCTCCACACTTTGTTTCAGCGCTGTGCCAGCGCTGGAGAAAGGTCTGGCTCAACCCATTATCATTCCGCTATAGAGGAAAAAAACACTCTGGCTGGTTTGTATTTCTTTAAACCAATCACAATCGTCTTGGGCGGCGCTAAGCCCAGGATGCAGCGACGGTGTCCTTGCAAAATAGTGTCATAATGGAGTACTGGCCAGCAGCTATTTTCTCGTCCGTGTCTGGATCTTGCCCGGCGTACGCTGCAGCTACCCCCCTTGACTGCAGGGTTTTCACCTGGTCCTCCATTATCGCGACCAAGGGGGACACTACCAAAACCACGGCATTTTCACGCCATGTCTCTGTGTTTACCCTCGCTAGCTCACTGCAGACGATACGCCATGCTTGGTATATGAAACTTTTTCCATAACCGGTGGGCAAACATGCAAGAATGTCCCTGTCAGACAGCAAATGTTCTAAACATATTCTTTGTATTTACAACCATTCACCGAAAGAACCAAGCAGGCCTGCCTTATTGCACGATCCAGATCTTCGTCAAAACTTGCCATTTTCAGCGTGCAGGTTGCTAGCTTGGAGGTTGTTGTTGTTTCACGTAGCGACAGGGACTTTGAAAACGGTAACACACAGATAGCGGAAGGGGAGGTGAATTCTGATTTAAATAGTCGACCAGTGGCAGGCTTATACCCACAGTCTGGGTCCTGTGAGTCAGACTAGTGGGGTGTAAACTCAAATGCGTTTGATAATGACTCATTCCACATCCATTTTATTTTATATATAGTTGTAGAAGGTGTGTAACACTTCTATGTGTTTGACACATGCAGCTCTGTTAGTTTATATTAATGTGTGTAAGGTGTGTAACACACTGCTATGTGTTTGACTCACACAGCCCTGTTAGTTTATATTAATGTGTGTAAGGTGTGTAGCACACTGCTATGTGTTTGACACACAGCCCTGTTAGTTTATATTAATGTGTGTAAGGTGTGTAGCACACTGCTATGTGTTTGACACACAGCCCTGTAGGGCTGTCAAAAAATATTCAAAGTTCGAAAAATATTTGAAAATCTTTTTTTTTTTTTTTTTTTAAAGTTCAAACCTAAATTTGAGCATTCGAATATTAGTTTTGGATCCCGCGTTTTGTAATTAACATGAATATACAGGCTTTAATTTAATGCGGCGAATCATGTTCATGCACGCAAAGTTCATTTCCTGTGCTAACGTTACTTCCTCTGTCAACAAAAAACGTTCTGTCCTGGACCCAGGGAAAGTGGATCGTCTGGTTTTCCTTGCCAGTAACCTCAGCTCCATGGACACCTAACGTTACTGGTCAGCTAGCCTCGCGAGCCAGTCTCTTTTTTCACTTCGTTCAACAGATCTGGTCAGCTAACAATTTAGGCTGAATAATCCCATGGCAGGCTATGTTTCCTTTCTGTTCTGAAGATTTTGATACAATTGGATGATTAAAAAAGTTAAACAAACTAAACAGAGTAATTTATGTTGTTTTAGGCTACAATTATTAGCTGTTTGAATAGTTTTTGTGTTACCAAATCAACAGGGATTTCCTAAAACAATCATTCCCCTATTGTGATTAATAAATGCTGAGTTGTGGCAAATTACATCCACGAGAAAGTGCTTTATTCATTTGCGCATTAGGCTATAGAAACTGCAGGGGGCTCAGTTATAAAATGAACTTGTATGTGCATACGTCAAGTGAAGACCTGACATAGAGCCACAACCGTTTCCACGGTCAAATCGAGTCATGTTGAAATTTTATAAATCACTGCTTTAACTGATTTTCTACGTACGCGCCACACAGTTGATCTAAAATACGTTTTATAAATGAGGCCCCAGATGTAGTAACCTAGTATGAAAGTTCACTGATGTCCTCTATTCTACTGCCCGCTTGTGGAAAATAACGCGCAGGCCAGTTTAGATGGAGCGTCACGTGTATATTGCGCCCGACAATAAACAGATTATTTTTGTGAATTATATGCAAATGATATTCGAATATATTTGAATTCTAACTAATTACAAAAGCTAATATTCAAACTCAATTTCATGGCACTTTTGACAGCCTTACAGCCCTGTTAGTTTATATTAATGTGTGTAAGGGGTGTAACACACTGCTATGTGTTTGACACACACAGCCCTGTTCGTTTATATTAAGGTGTGTAGCACACTGCTATGTGTTTGACACACACAGCCCTGTTAGTTTATATTAAGGTGTGTAACACACTGCTGTGTGTCTGACACACACAGCCCTGTTAGTTTATATTAATGTGTGTAAGGTGTGTAACACACTGCTGTGTGTTTGACACACACAGCCCTGTTAGTTTATATTAATGTGTGTAAGGTGTGTAACACACTGCTATGTGTTTGATACACACAGCCCTGTTAGTTTATATTAATGTGTGTAAGGTGTGTAACACACTGCTATGTGTTTGACACACACAGCCCTGTTAGTTTATATTAATGTGCTGTAAGGTGTGTAACACACTGATATGTTTGATACACACAGCCCTGTTAGTTTATATTAATGTGTGTAAGGTGTGTAACACACTGCTATGTGTTTGACACACAGCCCTGTTAGTTTATATTAATGTGTGTAAGGTGTGTAACACACTGCTATGTGTTTGACTCACACAGCCCTGTTAGTTTATATTAATGTGTGTAAGGTGTGTAACACACTGCTATGTGTTTGACACACAGCCCTGTTAGTTTATATTAATGTGTGTAAGGTGTGTAACACACTGCTATGTGTTTGACACACACAGCCCTGTTAGTTTATATTAATGTGTGTAAGGTGTGTGTGTCCTTCTCTCTGCAGGCTGTCAGGCTGTAGAGTCACACAGAGAGGCTGTGATTCTCTGGCTTCAGCTCTGTGTTCAAACCCCTCACACCTGAGAGAGCTGGACCTGAGATACAATCACCCAGGAGACTCAGGAGTGAGAGCGCTGTCTGCTGCTAAACTGGACACACTCACACTGCTGTAAGTACAGAGAGTTTCCACACTGCACCTCACACACACACACACACACACACCTGAGAGAGCTGGACCTGAGATACAATCACCCAGGAGACTCAGGAGTGAGAGCGCTGTCTGCTGCTAAACTGGACACACTCACACTGCTGTAAGTACAGAGAGTTTCCACACTGCACCTCTCTCACACACACACACACCTGAGAGAGCTGGACCTGAGATATAATCACCCAGGAGACTCAGGAGTGAGAGCGCTGTCTGCTGCTAAACTGGACACACTCACACTGCTGTAAGTACAGAGAGTTTCCACACTGCACCTCACACACGCACACATACAGACACACACATGCACACATACACACACACGCAGAAGGGGTTGGGGGGGGGGATCTACAGTGGAGGGTGCTGCGCGGGATCACTGCAGTAAATAGTTTTATTTCTGTGATGAACCCGGCAGGATCCCACCATTGTCCATTCTGCATGGAGAGAGAATCTGTTAATCATTGTTTTTCGGGGTGTGCCAGACTTCAGCCTCTCTTTTCTTTTTTGGGAAGTTTATTTTGGTTACTAGGGGAAACATTTACAAGTGATATTTTTATCCTTGATTTCCAATAAACACAAAGACAGATAAGTGCCAGCTCATTAATTTAATTTTGAGGCGAGAATAGCTGTTTCTACAATTGGTGGAAAAATATGATTGGTGGAGGGGACAGACAAGATGAGGTTGTTGTAGTTAGGGGTTTGGTCAGGGACACAGTGATGGTGGAGTTTCAGTATTACAAAGCAATGGAGAACCTGAGTGTGTTTCAGAGTGTGTGTGTTATAAGGGTGTTTAAAGTTCAGTGGAGGGGTGGGAGCTATTTTTGCACATGGAATAGGGCGGGGGAATGTAATAAGTTTCCTTTGTGACAGATTTGTGTGTTTTTCATATGATCGTGGTTTTGTGTTTTATTGTGTCTTTGTTTTTATTTAAGTGATGTCATTGGTGTGTTGAGAGTGGAAATGAAGGATTGTTAAAATTCAAAATTCTGTTCTGCTGTTCTTACAGTGTGGACCATGGAGGAGAGAACAGGACCAAACCAGGACCCAGGAAATGTGAGTGTGTATCGACACAGAACACTTTCCATAAAAACACACTCTGCTGTGTGTGTGTGTGTGTGTGTGTGAGAGAGAGATTAGTCTCTTACACACATAAACACACAAACAGAAACACGCATGTACACAAACGCACACACGGAGGTACTATGACAGCCCTTTCTCTCTCACACACATAATGAGGTGAATATTAATAATGATAATTAATCTCATTAATGTCTCTGGTGTGCAGACGGCTGTCAGCTCTCACTGGATCCAAACACAGCGCACAGAAACCTGTCTCTTTCTGAGGGGAACAGGAGGGTGACAAACACACTGGGGAGAGAGCAGCCATATCCTGATCATCCAGAGAGATTTGAGCACTGGGAGCAGGTTGTGTGCAGAGAGAGTGTGTGTGAGCGCTGTTACTGGGAGGCTGAGTGCAGTGTGTCTGAGAGGGGAGGGGTTTCTATAGCAGTGACAGATAAAGGAATCAGCAGGAAAGGAGAGGATTCTGACTGTGTGTTTGGAGAGAATAAAAACTCCTGGAGTCTGTGGTGCCGTAAACTCAGAGACTCTGATGAACTCAGATACTCTCTATGGCACAATGAGAACCCAACACACATACCTGTCCCCCCCTCCCCCTACCGCAGAGCAGGAGTGTGTGGTGATGATGATGTTGGTGATGATGATGATGATGGTAGAGGAGTGTGTGTGTACAAGGTAGGAGTGTGTGTGGACCGTCCAGCTGGCACTTTGTCCTTCTACAGCGTCTCTGACTCTGACACACTGACCCTCCTGCACAGATTCCACACACACTTCACTCAACACACACCCCTCTGTGCTGGATTTAGAGTGTGTGACTCCTCCTCAGTGTCCCTCTGCCAACTGGAGTAGAGACACACACGCACTCATGTGCGCGCACACACACACACACACGCACACTCAGATACACATAGACACACCCACACCTACACACACTCATATACACATACACACACACACCACACTCATGTACACATACACGCACACTCATATACCCAATCACACACATGCACACACACACCTACACACATGGAAACACACGATCTCTCGCACACACAAACACACATTCACCAGTGCACTCTCACGCGTACGCATGCATGCATATGTACACACTCTCATAACCGTATGCACACACACACACACACTCTCTCTCTCATACTCAGTCACTCACACACACCCTCTCTCTCTCACACACACTCACATCCACAGTCACACACATATTCACACAAACGCACGCACACACACACAAACTCATGCACTCACGCACACACACATACATGCGTGCAGAGACACAAACACGTTCTCATTCCCATACGCATGCACACACATGTATAAACACACACACATTCCTCTTGCCCATACACACGCGCGCACACACAAACTCATGCACTCACACATACGCACTCACACAGACACACATACATGCATGCATGCACATTATACACATGTCTACACAAACATTCTCATACCCATACATACACACACACACACACGTATAAACAAACACACACACATTCACAAAGGCACTCTCACGCACACACACACAAACTCATGTACTCACGCACACACACATACATGCGTGCAGAGACACAAACACGTGTCAACACACACACACATTCTCATTCCCATACGCATGCACACACATGTATAAACACACACACATTCCTCTTGCCCATACACACACGCGCACACACACACTCATGCACTCACACATACGCACTCACACAGACACACATACATGCATGCACGCACATTATACACATGTCTACACAAACATTCTCATACCCATACATACACACACACACGTATAAAAACACAAACACACATTCACAAAGGCACTCTCACGCATACACAAATACACACACTCATTCTCAGTCACACACATACTCTCACATCCACAGTAATTCACTCAAACGGACGCACACTCACACACACGCATACACACACAAATGTATAAACACACACAAACACATTCTCTTACCCATACACACACACACCCGTGTGCACACACACATACTCATGCACTCACACACATGTACACACACACAGACATACACACATACATGCGTGCACAGGCACGCACACACTTTCTCTTACCCATTTACACACGCAACCCGGGCACACACACACACACATACTCACACACTCACTCATATGCACACGCATACTCACATCCACAGTCACTCCCACAAACATTCACAAATACACACACACAAACACACTTGCAACCTTCCTTGACCAATGCCTTACCAGTGCAATTTCAGCTGTACCCAATATTAACCTCAGTACAGCTTAAACCCTGTACATAAGAGTATGATCTTTCAGCATGTTCAGGTTATTTCAAATGTTAAAGGTGTGTTAATGTACTTTTGATTATTAAAACATTAATATAACATTGAGTGTAATAATGGCAAAATATGGCAGGGTAAAATGTTTTTGAAGCAATAACTCTCTCCTGTATCTGCATCTTTGTATAAGAGAAGCCAGTGGCACTCCTCCACTTAAATGTGCATTTTACTAGTTTTTATAGTTGCTTTCATTCATTTTCATAAGAGTTCCAATGTGCAAATTTCTGTGGGCAAATGCGGCTGATAGGGAGAATGCAGAATGGTCACTGCAGTGTACTTATTTCCTTTCATTACTGTAAACAATGATGGGTTGAGTTTCCTTATTTATTGGGTCTGTTGCTTTTATTTTCTGTATTTTCAGACAATAATCTTCAATGATTAAACCTGAATTATAAAAAACCTTCAAATGTGTTGGTGTTATGATTTATTTTTGTGTGATGTATTTAACTCCTGTGACACAGTAGTACTTATTTCATATTCTGTATGGGATTATGTTTGGGCTCAATATGAGCAGATCAGCATGGGGTTAAAATCTGCACAGTTGAAGCAATGACATTCATCTACAGTAGTGGAAATAAAACCCATTATAAGAAAAGTTGTGTAGTGTCTGATGAATGGTTGCTTCTGTTACTGTAGTGTAACCACAATTCAATACATTTAGAAAACTACTTGTCTATTGAGCAGGTGTGTTTATATTACCTCTCAAAGAAATGGTTTTCCTGCAGGTTTTAACCTGTATCTGCTGCACATCAGTTGAATGGATTAGACCACGAAGCCAAAATCAAGGCAGAAGTGTAGTTTGCATGACATCCAGTCTCTGAGATGTTCCTGAGACCCTACAGTTTTTTCATTTTTTCAGATGAATTTCTAGTAACTGCAGTCACACATTACAAATGCATTACAGTATGATATGATTGCTTTGACTCAATGTGCAAAACACAAATTGCTGTACCTACATACAAAGTGCAAAATTCTAAATTGCACACTCAGTTTTCACAGTACTGTCACTTCATATTAAGACATCCAAATTGTTATTGCTAGACATGCAGATTGTGATAGTCAACATGTGTGCAATCCTGTCTTGTCACTTCCAACCACATTGTCCAGGTGAGTTTCATTGCAGCACGATTGGTAATCCCTTCAGCACTACATAAAAGGCTGATTTACAGCACTACATTCAGCACTTTCTGACAACATGGAGCAGCCCAATGCAGTTGGTATTGATGGACGAATTTAGATCTTGATCAAATGAATTTAGAGCCACTGTGATTGACCATGTTATAAATCCAGGCCTAACAATGAGAGAAGCTGGAAGGATTGTACAGCCAAACTTTAAAAGGTCAACAGTGGCCTCTAATAAGTTTTTGTACTGAACATTGATTAGTCAATAATTTACTGCAAAATGTGACACTGTAATTACATGTGATGAAAAACACGTTTTCAATGTACAAAAATGCCAAGTTACACATACAAAGCATGATCTATAAGTCATTACTTCAAATCTACGCCTGCCATTAAAAGTATTGATATTAAAATTGTGCCAAGTTACATGAAACAATATTGGATATCTTAGCTCACAGCTAAACAAGCTGTATTCCACAGCAATGCTGCCCCATGTTTCCTATATTTTTTCAAGTAATTTGGCCTTGATAAAACATTGTCTGGATCATTTATGAAACATAGCAGAACAGCTGTGGAGGTGTGGTATTCGAATCTCTGTGCGTGTGTGTGTATATGTGTGTGTGTGTGTGGGGCTGGGGCCTGGCAGGCTGTGTGTTAATGTACTCTGAGGCAGTGTGCATCAGTGTGCTGTGTGTGCTCTGTATACAACAACAATAAGCATCATCAGTGCGTCGACCAGTGCATTTCTTTGAAATTGCACCTCCATCCTCATGCTAAATGGAATTTAATAAAATCATTATATGTCGTGGCAGGAGCTGGAAATGGGCAAAAGTATCAGAGTATTTTATTGACAACTATCAGATCTGTGAGTTTGTTGGAATACTGTAAACACAAAGCAGATGCATTCTGTCACCTGGTGGACATGTGACAATACTGCAAGTGCTCCAGAGGTTGAGTTTCAAGGCAGAAGTCGGCAGATTCTCAAGAGTTTACTAAACTGAAAGTAAATTACAATGTAAAAAAAAGAGAAAAAGTAAAGAATCATCAATGCCGTGTCTAACCTTGTGTGCAAACGGCAGTGGGTCCATCTTGTTTTTGGTATCATTGAGTATAAATGACAGCACTATTTTCTCCAAAAAATCTATTGGAAGTGATGTCAGAGTGATCATGCTGGCTTTTTACATGAAACTTTAACTAAAACTTCAAAAAAGGAGAAAATATAAGCAATTTTTACATAATTTTATAACTTGAATATGTAACATGACCTCGTGAGGCCAAAACATATATACAGTATTTTGATGGTTGTGTTTTTAAATTTATCTCACCAGTGTGAAATCAATGCTCCATAAGACCTATTCATATGAGGCCTGTGTGAATCATTTTGATGGAAAAAGTCCATTTTGAGAAGAGAGAACATGGTTTTGAATGCATGAATGCATTTTGCAAGAGATTTGTGTAGTTTTGGAAAAAGGTTAACTGTTGCTGTGCTTTGTGTGTAGAGTTTTGAGAAATTGAGCTATAGTTTCAGGAAATGTGTTTAAACAATTGAGAAAAACTGTAAAATAAAAATACGTGAATCGACAAAAGTAATTTGTGTTTTAATGAGAGACAGAGCGCTACAGAAAGATGTTATTAGTGGGGTCTCATTGTCGGTAGACGCCGATTGTTTTTTGGAGGTAGAAGCAGTTTTAGGGGCAAAGCAGATGAAAAGCTATTGGGAGGAAAAAGAACAAGAACATGGATCAGTACTTGTAGAATATGAGGGAGAATTACCAGAAAGAGTCTATTTAGATTATGTTTGTTACAGGGTGAGGGAATATGAGAGGGTTCCACTGAGGTGCTATTGGTGTCAGGATTATGGACACCTGGCAGCAGTGTGTAGGAAAAAGGATCACAGGTGTAGAAGGTGTGGGAAAGATGGGTGTTCTGATTGTACGGTGTCTAAAGAACAGGCAATATGCTTTCACTGTGGGGGAAATCATGAAGCGGGAGAAAAGCAGTGTGAAAGAAGGAAGAGGGAAAGTGAGGTGGAAAGAACACGAGTGCAGAATAAAATAACATATGCAGAAGCAATGAAGAGATTGAGGGCAGAAGCGGGAACTGAGAGGAAGGAGCAGAATAGAACTGGAATAGAGGGAAAAGATCAAGGGAGATGTGACAAAGAAATCATGCATTTGAATAGAAGAAGGTTTCTGGCATTTATTGCGATGGTGATTAACTGTGCAAGCGAGATAGAAACAAAATCAGAGAGAATCAGGATGGTGGTGGATGCAGCGAAAGAGATTTTGGGTATAACTGATGTGAAAGGGGACGAAATACAGGGAATTTTGGCAAAAGGGTTTGGAGGGAGTCAGGGAGACGCCAGGGATAGAGCGAAATAGCAAAAAATTGTGGTTCAAGTATGGGAGGGTGGGGCTATTGTTTTATTACATTTTTTTTTGAGAACTAAATCAGATGCCAATGTACACAGTAGGGGGCGGTAATGCACCAATTAAGGTTTGCCAACCGCCATTAAAACCAGAGAAAAGAAGAAGAAGACTCGGGTTCTGGTTCCTTGTGTTCTTGTGTATGTATCTGCCTGCTTGTGTTCTTGTGTGTTCTGCTTGTGTTCCGCCTGCTTGTGTTTCTGCCTCTGTGTTTTCCGCCTGTGTATGTTCTGCTGTTGTGTCTCCTGTGTTCTGCATCGCCTGTGTTCTGCTCTGTGTTCATTTGTATTTTGAGAAGTTTTGCTTTTTCCCTTTCTGAAGATTTTTGTGTTTTAGAGAGTTGCCCTGTGTGGCCTTTTGTTTTTTATTTTTGAAGTAAAGGTTTTTGTTTAAACTTTCCTTTTGAGTTTCCTGTGTTTTTCACTCTGCACCTGGGTCCTCACCCCCAAAACGTGACAGAAGGAACCAGCCAGAGCTGGACCCAGCAGAGTTTTTTTTTCCTTTTCCCTTTTCCTGTGTTTTTTAGAGTTTTTTTTGTTTAAACATGCCATCAGTGTGGTAGAGTATTAGCGTTGGTGGGGCTGTAGGGGGCAGTATTTCCTCATTGATCGAGTAGAAAACCAGTGTCCATGGGTTCATTCCAATCACTTATTTTCACTCCTTGAAACTCTTCCTGTCCTTTCCTTGCTTCCTAGCGCCACTGAACGAAGGACGTGAAGAAAAGATGCAAGGATGAGATACGAGGAGGGAGGAATCGAGGCAGCATGTGTTAGGCAAATGGAACGTCCTTGCTTAGCATCAGTTTGAAGCCAGGCCATGTACAGTCGGCAAATGTGGAGAGGTGGACCGCAGGTAGATCATTTACACGTGACACGCTCCAAAAAAGATGCATCCTCACTGAAGCATCCTCCAGGAGCCTCCTCGCTCCTCCAAGGAGCATTAAACGGATTGGAACGTCCTTAAAGATGGCGGACTTGATTGATTTCCAGGTTACGCGAGGACCGAGATGAGGATGGATAAAATAAGCGATTGGAATGAACCCCTGGTGTAATGACACTGGTGAAGGAGAAGCTCTCTACAGAATGAGACGTAAAGTTGAGACTCAGGCTCCCTGACGTTATCTCAAAGTGATGGGATGGCTTCCTCAGTTCAGGCAACTGACCATCCTCAGGTTCTGATTGGTTCAATAAACACTGACCATCCTCAGGTTCTGATTGGTTCAATAAACCCTGACCATCCTCAGGTTCTGATTGGTTCAATAAACCCTTCCTCTCCACGTCAGAGTGTTTCTGCAAAAAAATAAACAATCCTGCCTTGGACCATGCAGTGCTATATATCTGTACAGGATGGGAGTGACTAATATAAAACTAAAATAAAAGATGGCGAAGTACATCCTATTTATATACAGCATTTGGGAAATTATCAGTCTAAATCTATAAAAATTAATTTACTATGAGAATAACATTTGAACAGCTACTTTTTTTTGCCAAAGAGCTACCCCTCATCTCAGGCACAAGTAATTTCCTGAAGAAGCTATAGGGGGTTGGAGGAGGTTGGGGGGGATAAATATGACATATTTTCTTCAGTTCTGTCTGTATTTCAGTAAATGAGTACTCCGCATCCTTTAACATGGGGGTTATCAACCTTTACTGATCCAGAGACCCCCTCCCCCCACCCAGGCTCAAAGTCATCCAGGAGACCCTTTTAAGTTAAAAGATTATATCTATTATTAAGGTTTGTGGTTTGTGGGGGGTGGGGGTTCACATTGTGATTGCAGACCATGTGGTTGGGGAAGGGGGGGGGGGGGGTTTGGGAGATCAACAGACCCCCAAATGCAAACAAAATCTTTACCAGAATCATTAAATGCATTCTAAATGCAAGCTGCATGTGTTATGCAGTAGCAACATTTCATTTGTTTTTTGACAGGCTGTTGATTGTTGATTGGGTCCAACCCCGAAAATCTTGCTAATCACATGTTCCCACTGTGCCTTGCCTTTGGGATATGTCCAAATAAACAAGTCAGAAGTAAGGGCAGGGCAGGTCTGTAGGTTTCCCTGTTGACCTTTTCCACGGCCTTCCAAAATACATTGGTATTTGCCTGCAAATACATTGGGCCAAAACCAATTTCATGGCAGATGAGAGGAGAACGAGAGAGAAGCTGATGACTGATGTCACATCCTTTCTTTTCTTGGCCCTGGTCATGTTGACAGTCAACAGCAAATGGCAGCAGGTGATGGTGCTGGTCACAAGGTCATTTCAGAGAACACACCTCCAACAAACATGACCAAGACCTGACCATGTCACAATCAGTGTAGTAATCCTCTGTATCTAAATCACACATCATTTCTCTATTTTCTCTTCTCTCCTCAGCATGCCACCTCCTCCACCCCAGTCTTCCTTCACTGCAGATGACTTTGTAGCATTCTTTGACAAAAAGATTGCAGACATCCGCAGCTCCTTAGCCCCCTCTGCGTTCTCCGCCCCCTCTGCGTCCTCCACCCTCTGTTTCTCCACATTTTCTCTCCTCTCAGACACTGAAGTCTCCCAGCTTCTGCTCACCCACCGCCCTACCACCTGCGCCCTCGACCCTATCCCCTCATCTCTCCTTCAAGCAATCACACCAGACATCCTCCCTTTTGTCGCCTCCCTCGTGAACTCCTCCCTATCTTCTGGATGTTTCCCCTCATCCTTCAAGAAGGCCCACATCACCCCGCTGCTGAAGAAACCCACACTAGATCCTTCAGTCATTCAGAACTACCGCCCGGTATCTCTCCTCCTTTCCTATCCAAAACACTTGAACGTGCTGCATCTAACCAGCTCTCTGCTTTCTTCTCTGAGAACAACCTGCTTGATCCCCACCAGTCTGGCTTCAGGCCTGGCCACTCGACCGAGACTGCACTCCTCTCGGTCAGTGAGTCACTCCATGCCGCACGAGCAGCCTCCCTCTCCTCTGTCCTGATTCTTCTAGACCTCTCCGCTGCATTTGACACTGTGGACCACTCTACCCTCCTGTCCTCCCTGGCAGCAACAGGGATCCGTGGCACAGTCCTTGACTGGATTGAGTCCTACCTCTCTGACCGTTCCTTCCAGGTTGCCTGAGCGGGTAAGGTATCACCACCCCGTCCCCTCACCACCGGAGTTCCCCAGGGCTCAGTCCTTGGTCCCCTTCTCTTCTCCATGTACACCAGATCCCTTGGCCCTGTAATATCTGCCCATGGCTTGTCCTATCACTCCTATGCCGACGACACGCAACTCTTTCTCTCCTTCTCCTCATCGGACACACAGGTCCCTGCCCGCATCTCCGCTTGCCTGAGGGACATACAGAGCTGGATGGACAATCACCACCTGAAGCTCAACCCGGGAAAGACGGAGCTAATCTTTATTCCTGCTCTATCCTCTCCCCGTCCTCGACATTTCCATTTCCTTAGGACACACATCATCACCCTGCGCTAAGAATCTCGGAGTGATGATGGACAACAGGCTGTCCCTCTCCAACAACATTGCAGCAGTAACCCGGGCATGCAGATTTTTCCTATACAACATCCGCAGAATCCGCCCCTTTCTCACCACCTACTCAACCCAGCTCCTGGTCCAAGCAATGGTTCTATCCCGCCTGGACTACTGCAACTCTCTTCTGGCTGGACTACCGGCATCTGCCACCAGACCCCTGCAGCTCATTCAGAATGCTGCGGCTCGTCTGGTCTTCAACCTCCCCAGACACTCCCACGTAACTCCCCTGCTCACTACCCTCCACTGGCTGCCTGTTATAGCTTGCATCAAATTTAAAACATTGGTCCTAGCATACCAGGTAGTCAAGGGATCAGCCCCAGTATACCTCCACAAGATATTCAAACCCTATATGCCAGCCAGATCCCTCCGTTCTGCTACCTCAGGACGCCTAGCACCTCCCCCTCTTCGCACCTGCACTTCCAGAACACGTCTCCTGTCTGTTCTGGCCCCACGATGGTGGAATGACCTCCCTGTGGAGGTCAGAACAGCTGAGACTGTGACCCATTTCAAACGACGACTGAAGACCCACCTCTTCAGGCTGCACCTCTCCCCATCCCTCCCTTCCCCCCTGTAAATGACTAAACTTAGGGTTGTAACTAGGCAGCTGTTTCATAGGTGACTTAGGCGCATCAACTGTCTTAACGACTACTTGTATTTTAATTTATTTTTATTTTTATTTTTCCATAGATTACGTTGTTGCCATTCTCGTTGTTAGTGTTAATCAGTTTAACCATCAGGGTCCAAGTTGAACTATGCGGTTGTTCCCTGTACTTGGACCGGTACTTCTCTCTAGGGGTTTCGTCATACTTGTTCCTGGTTATGGTTATACACTTTGTTGTACGTCGCTCTGGATAAGAGCGTCTGCCAAATGCCTGTAATGTAATGTAATGTAATAGGAATACCTCCTCACTGGGACTGAATGAAGTCATAACACCACAGAAATACACAAAATGTATGATATGTTCAGTTGGATTCTCTACTTTTTGCAGGCAACTGGAAGTAAAGTAAAACAGAACTGGAAGTAAGGCACAAGGTTTTACTCTCAACAAAAACAAAGTGTACACGATCAAACTCAAGTAGAAACTTTATTAGTAAAACAAAAGAGGCCAAGTCTAGCATTAGCATACTTCTATCTACGCATCAAGTGCTTAGTGCCACAACAAGATTAAGTACTTTAAATATTAAAATACAACAGCCACTCGGTTATATATCTTTATCGCTATAGACTTCTGCAAACGGCACATGTAGCAGCTACAGCTCTTTAAATAGCTTTAAATATTCTTCTTGACATGCTATTTCTCTTTTGCCAGAGCCCCATCTAGTGGCTACTCAGCACAGTACAGTACAGTACACTCAGACAGCAAGGAGTAGGAGAGCAGGGTAAAGACAGTTTTAGGCACAGCAGTCCTGCCCTCTAGTGGACAGGAGGCTCCAGTGAAGGTGCAGCAGAGTTCCCTAGACGACCGACCACTGCAGGATGCTCATGTCCTTCCCTCCGGTAGAGATCAGGTGACTGTCGTCATGGAGAAAGGCAACGTTGGTCACATGGCTGCTGTGGCCTTTGTAAACATGACTTGGAGCCTAAGAGACAGAAAAGAAGACAGGCAAAGATTCAACAGGTTTAACACAAGCCTGAAAACTAGCAGATGAAAAAAGTCTTTAAAAAAAAAAGATAAAAACCAAATCCGCAGGGGGAAAATCTTTTATTTTCATCTGAATAACCAAAATAATTTCTCTGCACTTTCCAGATCATTCTAAAGCAGTGCTTCTCCACCTGCATGCAGCCAAATTTGCCAAACCAAATGCCACCATGCTAGACACCACACAGGGCTTATGTGTTTTGACACTAACAGCAAAATAAATGGCGTTTATAAATTTACAGATAGGACCATTCATGTACACAAATGTTGGAGCGAATTCGTATGCAGGATATTGTGGTGGGTAGATTGTTGAGCAGAGTGTGTGATTGTCTTGGGTATGAATGTTGAGTCACAGCTGTAATGTGATTGTGGATTTGGGTATGAATGTTGGGAAGCACAGCTGTAATGTGATTGTGGATTTGGGTACGAATGTTGGGAAGCACAGCTGTAATGTGATTGTGGATTTGGGTACGATGTGGCTCCACAGCTGTATGCATGGGATTTGGGGAATAGGCTTTCCACCCTTGGCGTGAGCAGGGTTGGGAACAAGCGCACTTTGCACAAGTCGTGAGAGCCCGACCTGGCTCATGTGACCTGCACACGGCGCGATACTGCCTCAGACATTGGCAGAGCCGACAAACAAAAACATAACAACACATCATGATGAGAACAGACCATTCAGCTCATCTATACCATTTACCTACAAATGAGAGAGTATCTAGCGCTAACCAGTCACAAACTAAATTATCAAATGCTGTATCAGACCTGCACACAGACCCCTGAGGGTCTGTGCCTCTACTACATGACCTGGCAGGTTGTTCCACACATTAAAAATGCTTCCTGACACGCTTGGGTAATTTACTTTTTTCCTCAATTTCCACCAATGCCCCCCTTTTCAACTGACAGAACTAAACCTGAACTGACACTCACCGAACACACTAAAGCAGCCCCAGGGGTGAGCACCCACTCACCGAACACACTAAAGCAGCCCCAGGGGTGAGCACCCACTCACCGAACACACTAAAGCAGCCCCAGGGGGGTGAGCACCCACTCACCGAACACACTAAAGCAGCCCCAGGGGTGAACACCCACTCACCGAACACACTAAAGCAGCCCCAGGGGTGAGCACCCACTCACCGAACACACTAAAGCTCAGCACGCAGGTGGAGGTGGCCCACTCCAGGTTCCGCACAGTGTCTGCACTGGTCAGGTGTTTGCCACTCGCGGCTTCCCCTGTGGAGCGGGGAAAGAACGGGGGCGTGAGCAGCAGTGTGTGGACTGTGACCGGCTCTCTGACCAGACTGCGACTCTCTAAGAAAAAGGCTCACAGAATAAGATCTCGTAGTCTCCTGAGTTGGTGACGATGTACTGGCTGTCGGCGGACCAGTCCAAGTGGGTCACAAAACTGGAGTGGCCCTGTGAAGTAAAATTAAGCAGAAACAAAGTCAAGCATTAATGAGGCTGTGTTATCCCCTTTAACTATTTCAACTGCTACATTCTTTTGCAATTGGGACTGTGAGAAATAACACAATATTAACATCTTGTTTATTCATGATATGAATGTGTACAGATATAGACTGATGTATGTAGAAAACTGAAGTCATTTGTTTTTGAAATGTGATATATCTATTTGCAAGACTAATAAATGAACATAAAAAAAGACTACACGTCCCATGAAGAGGTGCATTTTACCCACCGTGCATAAAGGGTATACACTGAAAATATGGACTGAAACAGAAATGGACTGTGCTCTAATGTCAGCCTTTAAAAAAATGATGCCCATATAAAAATAAATTCAGAAACCACATTCATGAGATCATTAAATATGAGGCTATATGAAAAAAAACGTCTTCACTGAATGGAAGCCTTATATAAGAAATATTACATACATTATTAAGATATATGGATATATATTACTTTATATATGTCTTCATTGCACTGTAAGTGAAATCCATTTATATTTTAAAGATATTGATTTACTTTTTGGATTTACCTCAATGAGTTAAGTGCTTATCAATAATCTCACTTTAAAAAAGTGCGTCTGATTGTAAATTCCTGTGTAATCAACCCGTACACCTGTGGTGATGTTTTACACTAAGCGTACATAACAGTAGACTCAGTATACAACAACATTTCACTGATGTAGGGAGTATGCCAAACTGTTGAAAACTCTTCAGCTACTTTTTTCTATATTTCACCTCATCTGAACTGAGAAAGACATACTTCGTAATTTATTAGAGAGAACTGGACATTGGTACCAATTAAAATGGAAGTCCTGTAAAACTACACATAATAAACCGTCTAAATGTGAAGAACCAACTTCATACATATACATTTAGTTATATTAATACAGCCTTATTTTATACATCAACTTTAAGACAAGCAACACGCTCAGAATTTTCTCATCGCGACCCACTAAACCCAATGGCGCAGACGTTGCTTCCTAAATTCAAACTGCTTTCCTAACGGCTATTTTGCGTCCTGCGACTTGGGTTACAACTGTGAATATGTAGGGATTCCTGGACGTGCCGATAGCGACCACAATTTCTCATATTAACCTCAAATACACAAGACAGGACACTTAACAGTATGCTAGCACATTTATGTCAAGTTCTATTCATTTATATGGGGCGGTCGATACAGGACCATGGGATTGTTTTGTTTAGGACAGGTTTAGGTCTCGGGTATTCCAGGAAGCTGGATTGTCAGCTCACCTGTGAAAAATATTTGGCTATAGTTTTTAATGTTTTGAATCTGAATTTGTAAAACTGAACTTGAATATATTAGGTGTCAATTAGTCATAAGTATTCATTATTGCTGTTTATTAACAAATGTTCAGAGAAGTTGTTGCATGCTATTTTAGAAGTTACCTGGCTAACTGAGCAATCCTGCTTGGTGCAATACCCCCACCTGGACTTTAGTTTCTGGAAGGCAGGTGTCTGAATGATAGACTTTGTATACAAAACCAAAGCTGACATTCCTTGCACCTTTCCATGAATAGTGGGAAATTTTATTTTTTTGGTTTATGTATGACCTGTGAACAAGTGGGCACTTTTTGCAATTAACTCAATTGAGTGCCATTTTTTGCTGGCATGTGACTTTTTTGTATTATATTTTGTTATAATTTTGTATAACATGTTGTTACGTTCCATGTCCTTGTGTGTGTTTTTTCCCTCTGTAATGCTGCAGGGGGGCCATTCATCATTCCATTCGCTGTCCCTGCTGTCAATCATTGTTATTCTGGTCCCACCTTCACCAATCACGTCCCTCCCCTGGAACATAAAAGCTGAGTGGCTGCTGCTGCTCACTGTCTCTCTTTCATTGATCTGTTTGTTTTTGCTGTGTGTTTATGTATGTGAGTGTAGAGATTTAGAGACCTGTGTGTGTAATTGTTCCCCTGCTTGTATGTATGCGTGGTTGTCTGTGTGTGGTCCAAGCCCTGGGGCAGGTAAGACAGAGGCCTCTATACACTGGTGCTACACGCAGGAGGAACTTGTTAACACATTAGGAAAGGGGTGGTTGCCAACCGTGTGTTTTGTTTGTAAGAGTAGTTAGATAGGCAGTCTTTTGTTGTGTTTAGTTAGTTAGTCAGATTATCTTTTGTTCTAGCTCTGTTTGGTTTTGTTTATTTCATTTCTTTGGCTACACCCATGTCCCTTGGCCTTGTGACCTTGTTGTGTCTTTGTTTTGTGTAAAACTTGTAAAAATGTAAGTAGCACTTCACTTGCACTCTCATAATATAACACCTTTAATAGCACCTGCAACCTTGTCTGTCCTGATTATTTCCACTAAACGTGCTCAACACCTTTCCACCCAGTCATTTTATATCACATAAATATGTTGCGTACTCCCTCCTGCCCCTAGATGCCTGAGTCGTAACACATGCACATTGTCAATTTGATCATTGTTTTACAAAGTAGTTTGAACTACTTTTTCTAAGTAGCTTTAGTTAACCAAACTAGATTTCGCCCTAGGGTAGCTTTGCTGTAGTTCAACTTCTTCCAGTGTGAAGTAATTGGTAGCTTGCAAAGCTATGCTTTCAAAGTAGCTTCCCCAACAATGTGCGTAGGTACATATATATCAACTGCCAAGGTGCACAGTGTCACAGCTGTGAATTTGTGCGTGCGTGCATGTGTGTGTGTGTGCGCACGCGTGTGTGTGCGCGTGTGTGTGTGAGAGAGAGACACATGTACACAAACACACACACAGAGGTACTATGACAGTCCTTTCAAATTCAAATTCAAATTCAAAATGCTTTATTGGCATGAAATACACTTGTACGTATTGCCAAAGTGTACACATAGAAACAGGAATAGGAAACATGAAATACAAACAACATTGTGGAAATGACACAAACAATGCAATCAACAGTGTGGCAATGGCCACAGCGAGTAGGCTATACAACAACAACAATAACAATAATAATTAAAAAATTATAATAATTCTAATTATAATAGTAATAATAATAATAATGTAAATAAAATAAAAAAAATTTAAAAAAAGAGATAGAAATGAATAAATAATTAAAATAAATATATCTGTGGTGGTCAACCAGTGTCCCTCAGATTATGGCAGGCCGAGATGTACTTTGCTGCTAGTGGAGCCGTTGGCCTTTCTCCTAGCAGGATTTGCATTTTTTCCTCATTTGTTTGGGAAAGGAAGTCCTTTATAATTAGAGAAAATTTGTTGAAATAATGTGTCCTAATTTCTGAATATTTTTCACAATGTAGGAGAAAGTGCATCTCTGTTTCCACCTCTCCTGTCTTACAGTGACCACATATACGTTGTTCTTTTGGTAACCATGTATTCCGGTGTCTGCCTTTTTCAATTGCAAGTGCGTGGTCACTGAGCCTGTACTTGGTCAGGATCTGCCTCTGCTTTGTATCTCTGATAGAGAAGAGATACTCAGCCAATTTGTAGTCTCTTTTTAGGGTCCGATAGCAATCTAGTTTGTTTTGTGTTTTGGTTACATTATCCCAATATTCCAGATAAGAGATTTTGGTCTGTTTCATTACTTGGTTTACTTTGATTTGTTGGTAAGCAGTGCTGGTATGAAGCTGGTCTGTGATTTGTGTTAGTTGGGTTAATGGGTTAGTCAGCTTCATTACTAGCTGACTGAGGGGACTCTTTTCATGACTGAGCTCTTGGGCTTTCATTGCCTTAAATTGCAATGTGTCTTGAGGACTTGAATTGAGGTGCATCCAGAATTTTAATGCTCTTTTTTGGATGTGAATCATTAATGGATAATGGCCTAATTCTGCCCTGCATGCATTATTTGGTGTTTTCCTTTGTACTTGTAGGATGTTTCTACAAAATTCTACATGCAGGGTCTCTATTGGATGTTTGTCCCATTTGGAATACTTCTGCTGGCTGAGTGGACCCCATACCTCACTTCCATACAGTGCAATGGGCTGAATTACACTATCAAATATTTTTAACCAGATTTTAATTGGTATAACAATTTTTTGAAGTTTTCTTTTTATAGCATAGAGTGCTCTTCGAGCTTTTTCTTTTAAAGCATTCACTGCCATGTTAAAGCTCCCTGATGCTGTAATTGTCAGACCAAGGTACGTATAATTTAGAGTGTGATCTAGGGCGGTGTTGCCTAGAAAAAACTGGAACCTGTTTTCCTGACATCTGGCTTTTTTCTGGAAGATCATTATTTTTGTCTTTTTTAAGTTTACTGTTAGTGCCCAGTTCTGACAGAAATCCTCTACCAGAGCTAGGTTCTGCTGTAACCCTTCTTCAGTGGGAGAGAGCAGAACCAGGTCATCTGCATAGAGTAAGAATTTTACTTCAGTGTCATGTAGGAGGAGGCCCGGGGTTGTAGACTGTTCCAACTGCACCGCTAACTCATTGATGTAAATATTGAACAGTGTTGGACTCAGACTACAGCCCTGTCTTACTCCCTGTTTTGGTGTGAAGAACTCTGTTCTTTGGTCGCCAATTTTCACTCCACATTTATTTTCTGAGTACATTGATTTAATTATATCATAAACTTTACCCCCTACACCACTTTGGAGAATTTTGTAGTATAATCCGTCATGCCAAATCGATTCAAATGCTTTCTTGAAATCAATGAAGCATGCAAAGATTTTTCCATTTTTTGTTTTGTGGACGTGTTTATTTATTAGGGTGTGTAGGGTGTAAATATGATCGGTGGTACGATGATTTGGGAGAAATCCAATTTGACTTTTACTCAGGACATTGTGTTCGTTAAGTAAGGTTACAATTCTTGAATTGATGATACTACAAAATACCTTCCCCAGATTACTGCTTACACAAATGCCTCTGTAATTATTGGGGTCTAATTTGTCTCCACTTTTATAAATTGGGGATATAAGCCCCCGGTTCCAAATGTCAGGAAAGCATCCTGAACTCAGTAGTTGGTTGAACAATTTAAGCAGAGCGTCATGCATTTCTGGGGTGCTATTTTTGAGCATTTCATTTCTAATTCCATCAAGACCACATGATTTTCTTGATTTTAGAGACTGGAGCTTTTCGATCAGTTCTTTGTGGGAAATTGGTTTATCCAATGGATTTTGATTATCCTTGATGGTTGATTCCAATTTGTTTAGTTGTTCATTAATCATAGTATGGTGTGTTTTTTGACTGATTTCACAGTATAGATTTTCAAAATATTGTTTCCAAATGGCTCCATCACTAATGGCTAATTTGTGTTGCTTTGCTGTGCTTAAATTGTTCCACAAATCCCAAAACTGGTTTTGATTAACTGATTCTTCAATATCATTCAGAGTTTTATTTATGTATTTTTGTTTTTTCTGTTTTAGGGTGTTTTTATATTCTTTAAGAGTTTGACAATACCTGAGGCGTAAATCAGAGTTGTATGGTTGGTTATGTTTTTGGTTTGATAATTTTCTTAGGTTTTTTCGAATATTTTTGCATTCAATATCAAACCAGTTTTCATTTTTGTTCAGCTTCCTTTTATTATGAACTTTTAGTTTAGCTTTATTTGCTGTTTTCTGGAAAATATAATTGATATTAGTAACAGCCAGATTTAAGCCTTCTCTGTTATTTTGGTAAGGAGTATTGATGAACGTGTTAATAGAGTTAGTTAATTCAGCTGATCTCATTGCTTTTGTGAATTCATCTGTGCTTGTTTCAGCCCATCTGTACGATTTATTAAGTTTATACAGCTTACAGGGCTGTGTGTTTGAGTTTCTGGATTGTCCAAATCTTTTCAGAAATACACTTATTTGATTATGGTCTGAAAGGGGGGTTTGTTGCCTGACAGTGAATGCACTAAAGAAGGAAGGGTCCATATCAGTGACAGCATAGTCCACAACACTAGTCCCAAGAGCTGAGCAGTATGTGAACCTTCCTAAAGAGTTCCCTCTGATCCTGCCATTAAGGATGTACAGGCCTAAGGCTTGACAGAGATGCACTAACTCCCTACCATTCTTATTTATTATATTGTCCGGATTATTTCTTTTTGTAGTGGTTGGTATAATGTACAATGTTCCAAATACATGATTGTTTCCTTGGGGATCAATACAGTCGAGTTCTGTTCCTGTTCTCGCGTTAAGGTCGCCACACAGTACCACATTTCCCTGGGCCTGGAAATGGCATATTTCTGTATGCAGAGCGTTGAAGAATTCCTCATTATAATAGGGGGATTCATGTGGGGCAGCGTAAGCTGGTTGCCTCAGTAGCACTTTGTATGAGAACAGTCCCATTTGTGTAAATGTTCACATTTAGCACTATACTGTCCAAATGTTCGTCTTCACAAACTGTTATTTTGCTCCCCTTTCCTATCCCTCCCTTCTGAATATGAGGGTAGTGCTTACACTGTGCCAGGCCTTGATGTTATTTGTGAAAAAAATTAAATTGTTTTTAACCTTATTGTTTGCCTTTTCAGCAAAGTCCACATATAGGGTTTCGGGGTTGTTTCTCATAACCGTTAGTTTATGTTTCTTCTTAGCCTTTGCACTTCTCAGCTTAGGAGGGTACGGAATCTCCACAGCAGCGTGCTTGGTTACCATGGTAACAGCTCAGAAAATTGATACTTTTCAACAGCTTTAACTGCCACTCCTTCTAGCCTTGGGTTGAGCTATTGAGCTATGCTAATGCTATCAGATCAGATTTTTTCTTTTTACTGTATTAAATACTATATTATTACTTTAATTAAAGAAAATATGTATATATTTACCCAAATGTTCTAATTTATGACTAATGTATACAGTTTCTCCCAAGGCTTACCTTTGCCTTTTATTTCCTTTAACTTTAGCTTATAGCTTAGCTTTGCTCCTAGCTTTCTTCTAGCTTTGTGCCTTCCCTTGTTATGTCCGTATTTAATTTATTTCCTTTTCTTCTTTTGTTTTTTATTGTATTCCCTCCTTCTGTGTTCTTCTTCTTTTCTTTAATTCTGCTTTTTATCGATTATATGTATTTTGTTTCACATCTAAACACTGTATTTGTTTGATATTTTTAAGAGCTCGTTCTTTAAGCAGCCACTCTCTAAGCATATGCTCTCTCTCCTTTCTCTCTCACACATAATGAGGTGAATATTAATAATGATAATTAATCTCATTAATGTCTCTGGTGTGCAGACGGCTGTCAGCACACACTGGATCCAAACACAGCGAACAGAGAGCTGTCTCTGTCTAAGGGGAACGAGAAGGTGACACACTTGGGAGAGAGAGGCCAGGTTGTGTGCAGAAAGTGTGTGTGTGTAAGCGCTGTTACCGGGAGGCTGTGTTCAGTGTGTCTGAGAGGGGACAGGTTTTTATAGCAGTGACATATAAAGGAATCAGCAGGAAAGGATGGGGTTCTGACTGTGTGTTTGGAGTCTGAAGTGCTTTAAACACAGTGACCCTGATAAACTCAGTTATTCTGCCTGTCACAATAATAACAAAACACACATACCTGCCCTCTCCTCCCCCTACCGCAGAGCAGGAGTGTGTGATGATGGTAGAGGAGTGTGTGTGTACAGGGTAGGAGGAGTGTGTGTGGACCGTCCGGCTGGCACTCTGTCCTTCTACAGCATCTCTCATTCTGACACACTGACCCTCCTGCACAGATTCCACACACACTTCACTCAACACACACCCCTCTGTGCTGGATTTAGAGCACACACACACTCTCTCTCACATACACTCCATCACACACACACACTCTAACACACACCCTTTCTCTCACACTCACACTCATGCACACGCACACACACCTACGCACACACTCGTGCACACACATACACACACACACACATACACACTCTCTCACACCCAATCACTCACACACACACACACACACACCTACACACATGGACACACACAATCTCTCGCACACACAAACACACACATTCACCAGTGCACTCTCACGTGCTCACACACATGCATGCATCCGTACACATGCTCATAACCGTATGCACACACACACACACTCTCTCTCTCTCTCTCATACTCAGTCACTCACACACACACACACTCTCTCTGCACGCATGTACGTGTGTGTGCGTGCATGAGTTTGTGTGTGAGTGCATGCATTTGTGTGAAAGTGTGTGTGACTGTGGATGTGAGTGTGTGTGTGTGTGTGTGTGTGTGTGTGTGTGAGAGACAAACACGTGTCAACACACACACTCATTCCCATAGGCATGCACACACGTATAAACACACACATATTCTCTTACCCATGCACACACACACTGATGCACACCTATGCACACGCACTCGCGTCCACAGTCACACACACATTCACACAAACACACAAACTCATGCACGTACGCACTGTGGCCTTCCTCACCACCCACAGTTGCAGTTGCCACAGCAATATAAGAACCAGTGCAGTGAGTCTCAGGATCAGTTAACAGAAAATTCATTTAATTGTATTAATTGTAGGGGGAAAGGGAAGGGGAAGCAAAAAAAGAACAGAAACTTCTTCCCGGTCGGGGTATCAGTCTTCCTCCCCAGGGTGAGTACAATCCTCCTGGGAAGACAAAGTGAACAGTGGTTAGGTGCGTGAGCTCGGGCACTGGCCAGCCCGCTCCAGGTCGGTCTCCACTCCTTCCTCCCTTCCGCAAAAAGGTTGAACGTTGCAATCCTACAATTCCTCTTTCTTTTTCCCTTGTTGGCTCACAGCCGCTTACCGCCCAATGAACCGATGAGGAGCGCCGCCAGGCGCACTTGCTCTCCCTAGTCCCGCGCAGCCCTCACTCCTCTGTGCTGCTCCTTATACCTTCGGTGAGGCAATCAGCTGAGCAGTCTCAGGTGTGCTGCAGCAGAGTGGAAAATTCCACATACCTGCACTCTGCTGCAGCCCTGTCCTTGGTGCTGATCCTTGGAGCTCACCTGGTCTGCAGCTTGCTGTCCCTGGTCCTGAAACCTTCCAATATTTCAGACGGGAGGTAATGTCCACTCACCACTTGTCCCAGCAGTCGCCGGTGGCGGGAGGCCCGGCCGCCCTGGTGCTTCTCGTGCTCTCTTGTGGAGCACCGATAGGGCCTCGGGGCGCCACAGCACACACACACACACACACACACATTCTCATTTCCTTACGCATGCACACACATGTATAAATAGACAAACATTCTCATACCCACACACACACACATTACCAAAGGCACTCTCACACACCCACACACATACACATACATACACTCATTCTCAATTGCACACACACTCTCACATCCACAGTAATTCACTCAAACAGATGCACACATTCATTCACAAATGCACACACACACACACACACACACACACATATAAACACACACAAACAAATTATCTTACCCATACACACATGCACCCGTGTGGACACACACAGACATACACACATACATGCGTGCACACACATACTCACACACATGCACGCACACATACACATGCACTTGCACACACATACTCACATCCGCAGTCACTCCCACAAACATATGCACACACACACATTCAGAAATACACACACACAAACACACTCTCACCCAATCAAACACACACACACACGTCGACACACTTTGCAACCTTCCTTGACCAATGCCTTACCAGTGCAATTTCAGCTATGCCCAATATTAACCTCAGTACAGCTTAAACCCTGTACATAAGAGTATGATCTTTTAGCAGGTTCACAGGAAACATCCTATCTAAATATGATTATATTTTTTATTAAGGTGTGTTTATGAACTTTTTATTATTAAAACATTAATATAACATTGAGTGTAATAATGGCAAAAGATGGCAGGGTAAAATGTTTCTGAAGAAATAATTCTGTCTCCTGTATCTGCATCTTTTTATAAAAGAAGCCAGTGGAAAACTCCTCCACTTAAATGTGCATTTTACTAGTTTTTACAGTTGCTTTCATTCATTTTCATGCTTTCATTTGAGTTCTAATGTGCAAATTTCTGTGGGCAAATGCAGCTGATAAGGAGAATGCAAAATGGTCACTGCAGTGTACTTATTTCCTTTCATTACTGTAAACAATGATGGGTTGATTTTCCTTATTTATTTTGTCATGGTTGTTTTGTTTGAACCTGTTGCTGCAATTTTCTGTATTTTTAGACAATCTTCAGTAATCTGAATTATAAAAATATCAAATGCTTTGCTGATTTATTATTGTATGATGTATTGAACTCCTGTGACACAGTCATACTTATTTCATTTGGGCTCAATGTGAATAGATCAGAATGGGGCTGAAATCTACACAGATGAAGCAATGAAATTAATCTACAGTTATGGAAATAAAATCCATTATAAGGAAAGTTGTGTAGTGTCTGATGAATGCTTGCTTCTGTTACTGTAGTGTAACCACAACTCAATACATTTATCATACAAGTCACTGCTTGCCTATTGAGCAGTTATGTTTCTTAACTCTCAAAGAAATGGTTTTCCTGCAGGTTTTAACCTGTATCTGCTGCACATCAGTTGAATGGATTAAACCACTAAGCCAAAATCAAGGCAGAAGTGTGGTTTGCATGACATCCAGTCTCTGAGCTGTTCCTGAGACCCTACAGTTTTTCCTCATTTTTTCATATGCATTTCTAATATCTGCAAATGCATTACAGTATGTTATGACTGCTTTGACTCAATACAATGAACTAAACCAACAACCGGCAAAATTCTTACCTTAAGGCACAAATTGCTGTACCTACACACAAAGTACAAAACTCTAAATCACACTCAGTTTTCACAATACAGTCACCTCATATTAAGACTTCAAAATTATTATTGATAGACATGCAGATTGTAAAATAAAGGCAACATGTTTGCAATCCTGTCTCGTCCAGCAACATTGCCCAGGTGAGTCGCATTGCAGCACGATTGGTAATCCCAACATAAAAGGCAGTTTTACAGCACTACATTCAGCAGTGTCTGACAACATGGAGCAGCCCAATGCAGTTGGTACTGATGGACGGGTCGTGGCTGAGGCTGAGGTTGTGGTCAAACAGGTAGCAGAAATGCTGCTGTATTGAATAAATTTAGAGCTACAGTGATTGATCATGTCATAAATCCAGGCATAACAATGGAAGAAGCTGGGAGGATTGTAAGGCCAAATTTAAAATGCCAATGCGAGTTTTTGGACTGAACATTGATAAGTCAGTAATTTACTGCAAAATGAGATACTGTAATTACATTACAGGATTGTTGTGTTGGTGTCATTTTATATTATTTCAGTTACGTGATGAGCCTGTAAGCCATGTTAATCATTTTTATTAGAGACCGCACAACTCGGTTTTTCCAAAATGCCGGCTTATTCCACATGGGAGAAAATAGCGTTTGTGTCAGGTATTCGTGTGGCAATGTCTTTTCTGTCTGTTCTGATAACGTGATTATTTTTTTTTTATCAGATAAGGCCTGCTAGTGCAAGTTTGTAATGTTGCATTTGTATGTGTTATTTTTACTGTTTACATGTCAAATGTCTAGGGTGTAATTGTTTCTGGTTAAATGATTGGTTGAATAACACATATCACCGCTATTTTCACCGACCATGTTAAACGTATTCACTTGCACGTCTCAGCTCCAAAGGCATGCTGATGTTAAACCCATATTCCAATCTGTTTGAAATGACACAAATTCTGCCTAGTCTGTTCAAACGCCAGACTTTTTTTTTACTCTATATATTGTTTATGCCCTGCACCTGAACAAATTGGATGTGCCCATTCTACTGTACCATCTCCTTTGTAAGCCAAGTTCCTTTCAGCTGACTGCATCAGAATCTGTACGTTTGGCATTTTATGAGAGCTTAAAATGTACAACATTGTTAATCAGAAATTATATCTGGGTGGATAAATTGGTGAATATGCTGTAAAACATAGTATGTCATTGATTTATAAATATACCTGGGCTTTCACTCCCTTTTAAGGTGAACAAATGGCATCGTAGATGCGAGGGTAGGATGTCTCAGTGTCGCAGCATACCGAGACACTTGTAAAATAAATTATAGACTAGGCTTATTGTAAGGCTACAGTCAATAATGTATATTTAACTAGTAATTAAAATATGCATTTTATATAATTTATACATTAAAACCCAAGCATTGGTGTCTGTTTCTACTGTCTCAGTAAAGCTCTTGTGCCTTTATTTTGGAGATTGATGGTGATCAATGCCGGAGCTAAGCAACATGAGATCCTTTATGTTGATGAAGCAGGTTCAGCCTTGGCAAACATCAGTGCCGTGGCCAGAACCTGATTGGGCGGAGAGCTACGGGCGATGCGCCGGGAGAGTGCGGAGCAAACATAACAACACATGCTGCCATTTTGAGGAGCTGAGCCAAATGCTCAGACGATGTTTGGGCCAATGTCAGTACCACAATGCTCTGGTCTGCAGCAGATCCCCAGAGTTCAGATTGATGCTTCTCCCACTCCCCTTTCCTAAAGCCAATAGAGGAGTTATTTTGGGACTGGAGGTGGAAGGTGTATGACCGGTGCCCTTGTGAGTAGGCTGCTCTCCTTCAGGCCTCTGTAACAAATGATCGGCCATAATTCATACAAAATGGAGACAACACGAGTACAAGATACCACCAATTTATTATAAACAAAAGACCTGATATATGTCTGACATAGGCAGTACATATGAGTTGTGAAGTGTAATGGAATTGCAGTGTGAATGTGTGCAGGTGTGAGCACAACGAGATCAGTGACGAGGTGGCAAAGAGAAAAGAGAGAAACCATCAGCAAACAGTCTTATATTCCCCAGTCAGCGGTTAGCAATCCAGTAATGAAGCTGTTTACTGCTGCTTCTGCACCTGTAAGCCACAAGAGAACCCCCCAGCAGGGAAACAGAGGGATACAACCCCCCAGCAGGGAAACAGAGGGGCACAACCCCCCCAGCAGCAAAACAGAGGGACACAACCCCCCAGCAGCAAAACAGAGGGGCACAACCCCCCAGCAAGGAAACAGAGGGGCACAACCACCCCAGCAGCAAAATAGAGAGGCACAACCCCCCAGCAGGGAAACAGAGATGCACAACCCGCCAGTAGAGAAACAGAGGGGCACAGAAGACTCTGGGTCATCCCACCATGGATGGCGCAGGAGAGGTAGCAGGTTGTAGCAGTTTTCTAAGGTGGTCTGGGAGGATGGACAGCATGGGAATGTGAGGAGGACCGATCGCTCAGTGGGTCAGACTGGTGGAAGATACCACAAGCCAGGCTTAGCTTCCTGATCAGGGCCAATTATGACACCCTGCCTTCTCCTCAGAACCTGCGCTAATGGTTTGGTGTGGATGAGACCGTCCACTCTGTGCTGCCCCCAAACGAGGCCTGTGGCACATTCTGTCAGACTGTGAGACAACTCCAGCACAGGGACAAAGAGCAGGTCTGTCAGGCTGTGAGACAACTCCAGCACAGGGACACAGAGCAGGCCTCCAGCACAGGGATACAGAGCAGGTCTGTCAGGCTGTGAGACGGCTCCAGCGCAGGGACACAGAGTAGGCCTCCAGCACAGGGACACAGAGCAGGCCTCCAGCACAGGGACACAGAGCAGGCCTCCAGCACGTTCTGTCAGGCTGTGAGACGGCTCCAGCACAGGGGTGCTTCAGATGGAGGTATGACCAGCTGCTGCAGAAGCTTCCGGAAATACTGACGACCAGCAGACAGCAGGCAAACAGACGCCTCTCCTGTGAAAGAGAATCAAACCCACTTTGTGAGGCAAGCAGAGGAGGAGGGGACCGTAGAACACAAAGGTGGGAGTAGCGTCCTGGTTCCAGACAGAGGGTGGAGCATGCGTGTAGATCTCAATCCACAGCTACATTTCCCAAATGAGATCAGCACAGTGTCTCTGTGGCCTAACATGGAGACGTGGTCTACTCGGGCGAAGGTGGAGCTCCTTATATGGAGACGTGGTGTACTTGGGCAAAGGTGGCGCTCCTTATATGGAGACGTGGTCTACTTGGGCAAAGTTGGAGCTCCTTATATGGAGACATGGTCTACTCGGGCGAAGGTGGTGCTCCTTATAGACGTTGTCCACTCTATGGAGACTTGGTCCACTTGGGCAAAGGTGGAGCTCCTTATATGGAGACGTGATCTACTCGGGCGAAGGTGGAGCTCCTCATATGGAGACGTGGTCTACTCAGGTGAAGGTGGCGCTCCTTATATGGAGACGTGGTCTACTTGGGCAAAGTTGGAGCTCCTTATATGGAGACATGGTCTACTCGGGCGAAGGTGGTGCTCCTTATAGACGTTGTCCACTCTATGGAGACTTGGTCCACTCGGGCAAAGGTGGTGCTCCTTATATGGAGACATGGTCTACTCCGGTGAAGGTGGAGCTCCTTATATGGAGACGTGGTCTACTCGGGTGAAGGTGGTGCTCCTTATATGGAGACGTGGTCCACAATGGCGAAGGTGGAGCTCCTCAAATGGAGATGTGGTCTACTCGGGCGAACGGTGGTGCTCCTTATATGGAGACATGGTCTTCTCGGGTGAAGGTGGCGCTCCTTATATGGAGACGTGGTCTACTCGGACGGAGGTGGTGCTCCTTATATGGAGACGTGGTCTTCTCGGGCGAAGGTGGCGCTCCTTATATGGAGACGTGGCCCACTTGGGTGAAGGTGGTGCTCCTTATGAATCTCACCCTCCCATGGGAGGAGGGGGCAGAAGCAGCCTATGAGCAGAAACAGCTGAAGTACTCCGACCTGGCAGCGGAGTGTGAGAGTGTAAGGAGTGTAAGGAGGCCGGTTGGAGAGCAACAGTATATGAGTTAACACCCACTCCACCAAAAACAACAGCAGGCGGCAGCAGGGAGACATCCCATCACTGCCTCTCCACCAGGAGATGTTCTGGGATTAAAGAGACATTAAGGATCAGTGGCTCCAGGCTGATGGCCCTGCAGTGTCTCTCTGGTGCTGCTGGAGCTGCAACAAACAGCAGCACTCAGCAGAATAAGGTCTATCTGTTCATCCCAGCAGAACGATGAGCCCTGTGATGACATCACAGCCCAGCAGTGCCAGGACTGGTTAAGGCACTCAGAAAGGGTCAACCAGCACAGCCGTGGAAATTAAGGCATCAGACGGGATGTGGATGAAAATCTGTGGCCAAATACAGCAGAGAGACCAGATCACAGTATGATCAGGATCATAGCATTGCATTTATTTTCCTTTGTTTTGCTGAATAATACTGTAATATAATGTATTTATTTATTGTGTATGTTTATTGTGCTACTGCAGAAACTGGTTCAGTATTGTACATTATTTGTATTAAAACATTTTGTGTGATTGTTTTGTTTTTGACAGCATACCTGTATTTGCAATTATTATACTTAGTAAACAAAACGTCTAATGTTTTGGTGTTTGGTGTCTTTTGTAAAATACAAGCTTTGAGGTAGATGCAGAACACAGAATGTAAACTGATGTCATGAAGTATGGTCACTACAGATTTTTATGTTTTGGCCACACAGTTTTGCTTTATGTGTCTTTCTTGCATAATGATGGACTCCATTGTATGTATTTTGCTTTTTACAATAGACAGGATTTTTTTATTCAAAAGTCTGACTCCATATATTTATTAGTAAATTGATACAGAACAGAACAGAACAGAGAGTTATGATTACAGTACAACATTCCTAATACCTATTATAACCTGAAAATATAAGTATAACCATTTCTTCAGTCATGATAAAATGAGATGTGGATGGAGTTTACAAGCTGGGATAATTTATGGATCCCATCAGAGCTGGCCTTCTGGGTCAGTTTGAGCCTCTTTGTGTCCCTGGAGTAGAGGCACCCAGCCCAGCACATACTGGTGTTGAACAGGACACTGGCCACAATGATCTGGTAGAACATGGCCAGCATCCTGCTACACACACCGAAGGAGCGTAGCCTCCCCAGAAAGAAAAGCCTTCGGTCTAGTAGTGCCTCCAAAGACATAAACCACAGTATCAAACCATCTGTCTATGTGAGTGCACGTGCGTGTGTGTGTGTGTGTGTGTGTGTGTCTAAAACAACATTTTTTGTAAAGACCTGAAACTATGCACCAATATAGGAAAGCAGGATAGGGGAAAATATTTTTCATGGCACTGTACATGAGGTAGACAGGCTTCCTTTAACAGGCTTTAATACAAGGGGCACCAGGTAGACACACACTACACAGCCTGCAGAGGAATTTTCAGAAGTTTGCTAATGCCACACACCAGTATGGAGTATATTATCTTAACAGGAGTGAGCTTGTCTGAGTAAATGTTTCCCTGTTGTAATTACATCAAACACCCATGTGATAGAGCAAGAGCCATAACATGACCTTATGTTTAATCTTAAGGCTTTGCTTTTTTAAAAAAATAAAACATACTGCTTTGGTATGACAACAAGCCTACACATTAATGGATTATTTTACTCTGCTTGGATGAGAAAAAGAAACATCTACCACATTTCAGTTTGTGAGCATATATATTGTGTAATGGAATAGGACAGAAAGCTGTTTTTCATGGCGGAGGAAGACCTTTCACAAGCAGCTCTGACATGCAGTCATACGAGCACCCAAGGGGGGTCGCTAGAGAGCGATGAAACGCAGATCCCTGTCTGACTGAACCCTCCCGTACCCTGGGCAACACAGGCACCAATCGTGCGTCTCCCTGTGGAGCTACCGGCCACAGTCAGCACTGGCACGGTCCGAATTCGACCCGAGGCTGAGAGGCTCATCCATGCAGCTCAGAGTGGTGCCTTAACCGAATGAGCCATCCAGCAGCCCCAAGCCTACTTTCAATAAATGACAACTTATCAGCATCCAAAAGAAATGCTACCTACCATACAGAATGCCACATAATCACTGAATTGATAAGAACCACTGAAAGCAGGCACATGAGGTAGACAGGAAATCATCAGGTCAGACGACATTTTCCCACTGTAACAGACTTTAGTACAATATGCACCAGGGAAACACCCAATACACAGCATGCAGAGACATTCTCTTCTACTTAATAGTAGTTTGTAAGCATCACACCTCATATGGTCACATCTCACAAGCATGGAGGCTCTGGCTGTGGTCACACACGGATGTTACATCAGTAAGTGGGCCTCTCAGTACACAAGACAACAGCACAGAGAATGTGGAGACTGGGACAAGGCCACAGGCCTAGGCAGAAGTGGCCAGAAGTGCATACAGAAATACAGAAACATACACTTCCCTTCACTACCTTAAGCCTCCAAGCAGCTGTACACTGCAGAACACAGTCTGAAGTGCATTAATCACTGCAGGTTTCCCACTGAATCTACAGGAACTGAGGCAGAGCAGTGAAAGAATGGGCAGTGATTCACTATGTGCACTCATATAGACATGAAAACTGTTTCTCTGATCAATCAAACATTTAATTATTTGCAAAATATTTTAGTTTACAGTCACATCTACAGCAATTTATTAAGACATGAGAACACCTGTGGAGCTCTTGGGAAGAAAAACAATGTTGTAGTTCTTCTAAACAGCCACTAGATGGTAATGGAAATTCAATTTCACGCTATTTGTCTCACGGGCGCTTCCTAGTTTGAACCGTAATCTCATGTTTGGGCTATGGCAAACATAATATAATCTGCATAACAAATACACAAGGAGCAATAATCATTTTGCAGAGTTCTGAGAGCTAGCCTTGCAATAGCTTGTCAATAACTGGATTACACGAGCTTTCTCTGATCAGCATAAAGTTTGGGCTTTTATGCATTACTGCTGCACTAGTGTGTCATCAAATTGTTGTTGTTGTAGACATCATAAATGGTTGCATGTTTTCACTTGTGAGCAAGAACATGGACACTGAAGGGACCCATTATGTTGTGTAAAATTATAGATTCAGTGCTGGCTTTTAAACATCTGTAGACAGACTTGTGTAATTCTTTCTTTATTAGGAGTAGGCCTATATGAACACAGTGACCCAGTACCCAGAGGAAACCAGCACAAACACAGGAACATGCTAGAGGACGCGAACCCGGGACTCGAATCCTGCTTTTTTATCGTCACACAGATTGTTTTGCCGTGTTTGACTTCAGGAGAACACATTTTGCCCAAAATTGAATTCAAGAGCATCCGTGTTTTTATTTCTCTCTAGGGAGCCACGAATAAACACTAATGTGGGTAAAACCAGAACCAAAGCCAAGCCTCACTGTGAAACGTTTGGGCTTCAGTCACTGCAAGACTTACTTGAACCAGTAAAGAAGCAGTCTCGCATAGCCAGACCTATCTCCACACGCGGGAGAAAGGTCTGGCTCAGGGCTCAATGCATTATCATTCCGGTATAGACAAAAAAAAAAACGCTATAGCTTTTTTGTGTTTCTTTAAACCAATCACAATCGTCTTGGGCGGCGCTAAGGCCAGAATGCATCGACGGAGCCCTTGAAAACGGTAACACGCAGATAGCGGAAAGGGAGGAGAATTCCGACTGAAATAGTTGGCCAATGGCAGGCATATACCCACAGTCTGGTTCCTGTGAGTCAGACTAGTAAAAAAGTTAAAAAAAAAAAAAAAAAAGTCAAAAGGGAAAGTGAAACTGTTTCAAACTCAAACGTCATTTAAAAGACGGAGGACAAGGAGGATGCAGTAAAAAGGAATTAAATTCGTTAAAAGAACTGAGTAAGTAGTCTGTTGTAGATTGGGATGGGGAGAATAGAAACTAGATGAGAAGGGGTGCTTGGAGGAAAAGGAATCTGTAGCTATGATCTCAGTAACGCTTAATTTAGTGAAATAAAACAAACAGTAAAATTGCGCCCGGGGAGTAGACGAGGAGTATGCTTTTTTCAAACTCCTCATTTGGGACCAAAAACAAAAAAATACCTTCTCAAATGCATTTTTAAAAGTTTAACGTTTATTTTAGCATTTATTTGGTATTTTATGATCATTTTACTTATTTGGATATGACGAATGTCACAGGCCTGTCGTCGGCTACATTATGAGGCCTGCTAGGCCTACTGTAACAAAAACAGACCGAACATTTTAACTGTGCGGATTGAGAAGTCAATGTTATTTTTGCTCTGTATTCACACAGTTTGGATTAAGACAAATTAACTTGATGTCTGCCATGTTAAAGTCGGTGGTCGGTAGTTAATTCACGTATGGAGCTTTCATAGTTAGTCTTCTATTATTTGAAAACGAGATATTAGCTTCCGTAGGATATACAAGAGCATGCTAAAAAGATGCTTAAAGGATATTCATTTGCATATTTGCTATCCAACTCTGACTAGTTTCAATTCACAAAGACCTAGTGGCCATGTCCTTACCAATTAATTCTGTTCTGTTGAATTCGTACACGTTTCAATGATAATACATTATCAAACTACTTTAACAAAAACTACTTTAATAGTAGCAAGAACTGAAAATAACTGCGGTTATAGTTGCATTAATACGCCGTTTCTTGTGTGAACCACAAGATGGCAGCATGTAGCTGTGTATGTAGGTCTACTTAAAATGATGAAAGCGTCTGATTTTAAAGCCACCACGTCAGACCGAATTTACGTTTTGGCTGAGTTGGATTGAAGTTGAAATTGAAATACAACATAAATTGTACTGCAGCGATTTCGAATCGAATTACAACTACTTAGAAACGAGAATACACGATACAATGACTTTTATGAAATAAAATTGGGCTTACTTAAGAAGAAATAATGATCTACTTTCATGAATTATTGATTTGGGTCGTTTTTGGATGTTTTCCAAGAAGATTTCTAACGAGCACGTTCGTGTTTGTTAAATGTATGTAAATAAAATCTAACAGAGTGATCAACACCCGCATGTATAAAAGACATTATGCTGATCTCAGGCCAAAGGAACTGTCATGCTCTTCCATTGCATGCTGCTTCACTGGAGTTTAAAACTGAGGCAACCTGTTTATGAAATCCATTTTTCATCAAAAGCAACAAACTCACAAATGAAGAAAAAAATGGTTGTTGACCTTCAAAAATAAGGAAATGTGTCAAAAACTAAACAAAGACGAATACTACTGTGAGACCAAATATTAATCAATTTAAAACCACTGGAGTAGAGTTAAACCTGTCCAGTAGAGGGCGCTAGTGTATCTTAGGTAGATGGTTCAGGGAGCAAAGAACAATCCAGTGGCCACAGTTGGAGAACTTGGCTGCATCGGGGCGTCACCAAGTTTCTATTAATTGCTACATTTAGATGCTCCAAAATTAGATGCTACCTCCATGCCAAGAGGCTATTTGGAATGGTTTCAGGAAAAATGGTTTTACTGGGAGTAATCGACAGTTTCAAGAATCTAAATGGTCTCATCTACTGTGCTCCGGAGTGATGACATTAGAGCTCTTTGGCCAAGCATAGCTGTTATTCCATTTGTGGCCTTTCTGTTAGCTTGAACTAGTCTGCCCATTCTCCTTTGATCTCTCATTAACAAGGTGTTTTTTTGTTTAGCACACCATTCTCTGTAAACTCTAGAGACTGTGCTGCATGAAAATCCCAGGAGGGCAGCTGTTTCTGTGATGCTGAAACCACTACGTCTGGCACCATCCATCTGGCACAGACAGTCATGCCACAGTCAGAGTCGCTTAGGTCACACATCTTGTCCATTACAATATTTGCTCAAATAAAAAACTGAACATCTTCACTATGTCTGCATACTTTATATATTGAGTTGCAGTCGCATGATTTGCTGTTTGGTGGAGTCGGGTATTTGCATTAACAAGCAGGTATACCTAATAAAGTGGCCGGTATATAATACAAAGGAAATGGGTTTGGTGTTGATTTAGGGAGGTGTGTACAGAAACAAGCCACATACCTGCTGTTAAATACGGTGGGGGATCTTTAATGTTATGGGGCCGCTCTGCTCCCACTGGTCCTGGGGCCCTTGTTAAGGACAATAGCATCATGAACTCTACCCAGGTACCAGGACATTTTAGCCAAAAAAACTGGTTGCCTCTGCCAGCTGAATGCAAGTCGCTAGTGGATCTTCCAGCAAAACAGTGACCTCGATCACACATTAATATTCACAAATAAATAACTAATTAACCACATAAACCACATTTTGCAATGGCTACAGTCTTCCGACTTGAACTATATTGAAAACCTGCAGTTTTAATTGAACAAGACAGTTCTGAAGCAGAGACCCAGAGGTATTAAAGAAGTGGATGAAGGAAGGGTCTAAGATCTCTCCCAATGTGTTCTCCAGTCTTTTTAGACATTATATAAAAAGACTCAGTGTCATTATCCTTGCAAGGGGAGGGTGAACAAACTACTGATAAGAAAAGAAAAGATAAGATGACACTTTATTCGGGTGTTACAGCAGCAGAGAGTGAGTACAAAAGAAGCAGAAAAAGCCAAATATACATAGTCTACATAGTATACATACTGTAGTATACATAGTATACATACACTCACAGGCCACTTTATTAGGTACACCTTGCTAGTACCGGGTTGGTCTTCTGCTGCTGTAGCCCATCTGCTTCAAGGTTCGACATGTTGTGCGTTCAGAGATGCTCTTCTGCATACCTCGGTTGTAACGAGTGGTTATTTGAGTTACTGTTGGCTTTCTGTCAGCTCGAACCAGTCTGGCCATTCTCCTCTGACCTCTGCTATCAACAAGGCATTTTTGCCCAGAGAACTGCTGCTCACTGGATATTTTCTCTTTTTCCTTTCTCTGTAAATCCTACAGAGATTGTTGTGCGTGAAAATCCCAGTAGATCAGCAATTTCTGAAATACTCAAACCAGCCCGTCTGGCACCGACAACCATGCCACATTCAAAGTCACTTAAATCACCTTTCTTCCCCATTCTGATGCTTGGTTTGAATTTCAGCAGATCGTCTTGACCATGTCTACATGCCTAAATGCATTGAGTTGCTGCCACGTGACTGGCTGATTAGATATTTGCGTGAACGAGCAGTTGAACAGGTGTACCTAATAAAGTGGTGAGTGTCGTATACAGAGTATACATAATATAGTAATAATAATAAAACAAGTGAAACATGTAAAGGAAAATAAATAACTATTTCAATGAACCCAGGGGTGTCAATAATTGTGACACTTATTTTCTGGAAATAAATGTATGGTTGATTCCATTGAATCGTTAATAAAAAATATTTAGGAAGTTGGACAATCAATATATAGTTTACCACTGACATTCATGCAATACAATTGTTCATCATTATCAATGGTGCAAAAACATTTGAGGTGGCTGTTTAGAACATGTTTAGGGCCTATTTGAGTTCTGGATTGCTTACTGTCAACACGGCGGCGTGTTGTATATGCGTGTCTCCGTGTGTTCAGTGTGTTCTCATTTTGTGTGTTTACAGCTTGGGTGGTTTGGGATAGAACCCACATGGTCTAAACTGGTCAGATGTGTTCCAGTCTCCTGAGATAGGGGGCGCTGTTTATAAAATGAGTCTTTCAGAGGAGCCAGACACCAAAGGAGGAACCCTCAGCACTGAGAGGAAGAGGTACAAGTGCATGAACCAGATATTTAATGTGCTGAGAGTTAGAGCTGCAGTAAGAGGATGAGTTTAACTGGAAGCTCTGTCTCCATGTGCTGTGAGTTAGAGCTGCAGTAAGAGGATGAGTTTAACTGGAAGCTCTGTCTCCATGTGATGTGAGTTTGATATGCAGTAAGAGGATGAGTTTAACTGGAAGCTTTCTCTCCATGTGCTGTGAGTTAGAGCTGCAGTAACAGGATTGTCTCATACATTTATAACTTAGTGCACCTATGCCAAATATTACTCTTGACCATCCACTGTGGAATATGACACAAACCCAATAAAACCAGCTTTTATTTAAACGTTTTAAAAATGCTTTCAGATTTTATTTCTGGCGTGTTTGGGAGCAAAGGCTCGATTTTAATCTGCACTTAGAGGATGAGTTTAACTGGACACTCTGTTTCCATGTGCTGTGAGTTAGAGCTGCAGTAAGTGGATGAGTTTTACTGGATGTTGTGTCTCCATGTTTTGTTCACAGGGTCCTGGTAGAAAGAGCAGGGTCACCTGTACCCAGCTGTCTGTCTATGAAGAGTGATCGTTCAATGGATCGTCCATTCACATTCTGTGGAGAGGTCACAGGTGACCAAAGGTAATTAAAGAGGTTCAAATTGACAGCCATTTTAAAATTATAATTCAATGTTACTGGCACCTTTCAGGTGTCTGTGTGTGTATTTAGACTTTCAGGGGGTTATTATTGCACATATAGCTGTAGGTTTGTGATTTATATCACATTTAGGTGTAGGTGAGGTGTATTTTGTAGTATTTATTTGTGCTCTGAGTTAGAGCTGCAGTAAGAGGATGAGTTTTACTGGAAGCTCTGTCTCCATGTGCTGTGAGTTAGAGCTGCAGTAAGAGGATGAGTTTAACTGGATGTTGTGTCTCCATGTTTTGTTCACAGAGTCCAGGTAGAAAGAGCAGGGTCACCTGTACCCAGCTGTCTGTCTATGAAGAGTGATCGTTCAATGGATCGTCCATTCACATTCAGAGCAGGAGTCACAGGTGATCAAAGGTAATTAAAGAGGTTCAAATTGACAGTACTGTTTAATTATACTTCAATGTTACTCGCACCTTTCTGTTGTCGGTGGGTGTATTAAGACTTTCAGATCTAGGTGGGGGTTATTATTGCACATACAGCTGTAGGTTTGTGATTTATATCACATTTAGGTGTAGGTGAGGTGTATTTTGTAGTATTAATTTGTGCTATGAGTTAGAACTGCAGTAAGAGGATGAGTTTAACTGGAAGCTCTGTCTCCATGTGCTGTGAGTTAGAGCTGCAGTAAGAGGATGAGTTTAACTGGAAGCTCTGTCTCCTTGTGCTGTGAGTTAGAGCTGCAGTAAGAGGATGAGTTTTACTGGAAGCTCGGTCTCCATGTGCTGTGAGTTGGCGCTGCAGTAAGAGGATGAGTTTAACTGGATGTTGTGTCTCCATGTTTTGTTCACAGAGTCCAGGTAGAAAGAGCAGGGTCACCTGTACCCAGCTGTCTGTCTATGAAGAGTGATCGTTCAATGGATCGTCCATTCACATTCACAGGAGAGATCACAGGTGATCAAAGGTAATTAAAGAGGTTCAAATTGACTACGGTTTAATTATACTTCAATGTTACTGGCACCTTTCTATTGTCGGTGGGTGTATTAAGACTTTCAGATCTAGGTGGGGGTTATTATTGCACATACAGCTGTAGGTTTGTGATTTATATCACATTTAGGTGTAGGTGAGGTGTATTTTGTAGTATTCATTTGTGCTCTGAGTTAGAGCTGCAGTAAGAGGATGAGTTTTACTGGAAGCTCTGTCTCCATGTGCTGTGAGTTAGAGCTGCAGTTATAGGATGAGTTTAACTGTATGTTGTGTCTCCATGTTTTGTTCACAGGGTCCGGGTAGAAAGAGCAGGGTCACCTGAACCCAGCTGTCTGTCCATGAAGAGTGGTCGTTCAATGGATCGTCCATTCACATTCTGTGGAAAGGTCACAGGTGACCAAAGGTAATTAAAGAGGTTCAAATTGACTGCCATTTTTTAAATTATAATGCAATGTTACTGGCACCTTTCAGGTGTCTGTGTGTGTATTTAGACTTTCAGGGGGTTATTATTGCACATATAAATCACAAACCTACAGCTATATCACATTTAGGTGTAGGTGAGGTGTATTTTGTAGTATTCATTTGTGCTGTGAGTTAGAGCTGCAGTAAGAGGATGAGTTTAACTGGAAGCTCTGTCTCCATGTGCTGTGAGTTAGAGCTGCAGTAAGAGGATGAGTTTAACTGGAAGCTCTGTCTCCATGTGCTGTGAGTTAGAGCTGCTGTAAGAGGATGAGTTTAACTGGAAGCTCTGTCTCCATGTGCTGTGAGTTAGAGCTGCAGTAAGAGGATGAGTTTAACTGGAAGCTCTGTCTCCATGTGCTGTGAGTTAGAGCTGCAGTAAGAGGATGAGTTTAACTAGAAGCTCTGTCTCCATGTGCTGTGAGTTAGAGCTGCATTAAGAGGATGAGTTTAACTGGAAGCTCTGTCTCCATGTGCTGTGAGTTGGCGCTGCAGTAAGCGGATGATTTTAACTGGGTGTTGTGTCTCCATGGTTTGTTCACAGTGTCCAGGTAGAAAGAGCAGGGTCACCTGTACCCAGCTGTCTGTCTATGAAGAGTGATCGTTCAATGGATCGTCCATTCACATTCACAGGAGAGATCACAGGTGATCAAAGGTAATTAAAGAGGTTCAAATTGACAGTACTGTTTAATTATACTTCAATGTTACTTGCACCTTTCTGTTGTCGGTGGGTGTATTAAGACTTTCAGATCTAGGTGCGGGTTATTATTGCACATATAGCTGTAGGTTTGTGATTTATATCACATTCAGGTGTAGGTGAGGTGTATTTTGTCATATTCATTTGTGCTGTGAGTTAGAGCTGCAGTAAGGCGATGAGTTTAACTGGAAGTTCTGTCTCCATGTGCTGTGAGTTAGAGCTGCAGATAGAGGATTGTCTATTACATTTATAACTTATTGCACCTATGCCAAATATTACTCTTGACCATCCACAGTGGAATATCACACAAACACAATAAATCAGTTTCTATTTAAATGTTTTAAAAATGCTTTCAGATTTTATTTCTGGTGTGTTTGGGTGCAATGGCTCGATTTTAATCTGCACTTTGAGGATGAGTTTAATTGGAAGCTCTGTCTCCATGTGCTGTGAGTTAGAGCTGCAGTAAGAGGATGAGTTTAACTGGAAGCTCTGTCTCCATGTGCTGTGAGTTAGAGCTGCAGTAAGAGAATGAGTTTAACTGGAAGCTCTGTCTCCATGTGCTGTAAGTTAGAGCTGCTGTAAGAGGATGAGTTTAACTGGAAGCTCTGTCTCCATGTGCTGTGAGTTAGAGCTGCAGTAAGAGGATGAGTTTAACTGGAAGCTCTGTCTCCATGTGCTGTGAGTTAGAGCTGCAGTAAGAGGATGAGTTTAACTAGAAGCTCTGTCTCCATGTGCTGTGAGTTAGAGCTGCATTAAGAGGATGAGTTTAACTGGAAGCTCTGTCTCCATGTGCTGTGAGTTGGCGCTGCAGTAAGCGGATGAGTTTAACTGGGTGTTGTGTCTCCATGGTTTGTTCACAGAGTCCAGGTAGAAAGAGCAGGGTCACCTGTACCCAGCTGTCTGTCTATGAAGAGTGATCGTTCAATGGATCGTCCATTCACATTCACAGGAGAGATCACAGGTGATCAAAGGTAATTAAAGAGGTTCAAATTGACAGTACTGTTTAATTATACTTCAGTGTTACTGGCACCTTTCTATTGTTGGTGGGTGTATTTAGACTTTCAGATCTAGGTGGGGGTTATTATTGCACATACAGCTGTAGGTTTGTGATTTATATCACATTTAGGTGTAGGTGAGGTGTATTTTGTAGTATTCATTTGTGCTGTGAGTTAGAACTGCAGTAAGAGGATGAGTTTAATTGGAAGCTCTGTCTCCATGTGCTGTGAGTTAGAGCTGCAGTAAGAGGATGAGTTTTACTGGAAGCTCTGTCTCCACGTGCTGTGAGTTAGAGCTGCAGTAAGAGGATGAGTTTAACTGGAAGCTCTGTCTCCATGTGCTGTGAGTTAGAGCTGCAGTAAGAGGATGAGTTTAACTGGATGTTGTGTCTCCATGTGCTGTGAGTTAGAGCTGCAGTAAGAGGATGAGTTTAACTGGAAGCCCTATCTCCATATGCTGTGAGTTAGAGCTGCAGTAAGAGGATGAATTTAACCTGAAGCTGTTTTGTTCGCAGGTTACTGCAGTCTCTCCAGTCCTGCTTTTTAGAAGAGACGAGTTCAGAGAAATTATCTTTCACAAGACAGGTGAGTTCTGTTTTTTTTCAATTGTTTTTAATTAATTTGTGTTTCATTTGTATTGTAATTTTCATTTGAATCTATAATGCACGTATCATATACAATATATAGAATACATAGTTGAGGCCAAACGTTTACATACACCTAACCTAAGGACATTCAAACGTTATTTTTTACTACAGCACACATTTCATGTTACCATACGTTCCCTGTGTTAAGTCAATTAGGGTATCTACTTCATTTCCATAAGAGGTCTTTTAAAAAAATTAGCTGAGACAGATTTATTTCAGCTTTTATGTACTATATCAGATTTTAGCTATGCACTTAAATAGATTGTCAAAAGCAAAAAGTGTGGTTTTTCTAAAAAACAAAAAACAAAAAATTTTAAAACTACTTTTTACATTTTGATCAAAAAAAAGATTGCAATTAGACATTCCAGTGCCAAGTAAATGACCTAAAAGCAAACTACTGCTACCCTCTCTAAGATCTACCCATCGTGACTTTTTCCCCTGTTTGGAAGCCTCATATACGTTACAGTAATCATACAGTGTTGAGTTCTTCAAGCTCGCCGTCCTTCTAGCTGAAACTACAGCTTAGCTATTCTACTGCGTACTGACTTACTTTCACTTTGCGTTTTCACGTAGCGCATGAGTGGAAGCTTAGCGCACACTTTAGTAGAGCTTTGACTATTGGCAAATGCTTTGCATAAAAGATACTGAAGTACTATAAAGGGCACTATATTATTATAAATAGTTAATGATTCGATTTTATATTTTTGTCATTTTCCTCCTTGTGATACCGAAAATGGCAAACATGGAACTGTGTAAAGTGTGGGTATATTTTATTTGTAGTTGTGTAAATACAGAAATATGAATGACATTCCCGGCAAGATTATATAGATGCAAAAACAATAGTTTAATGTTTTATTTTTGGCTATCCAGCAAGGCAGTGTAATGGCCGAGAGGTTTTCATGAGTCAGAGGGGGGCTCGAAGCTGCCTGCACACATCCAAAAGTGCTGCAGGCAGCCACGCTACCCAGTGAGCTACTAGCGAAGGAGATATATAAGCAGAATTTTGTGGTTTTAAACAAGTGCACTTCTATACATGTCATTTTGCGTGTGCATCCGATGAGTCGTTAGCAAGGTAGCTATAAGGAAGTTTTATACCTACTGGTGAGGCAGGGTAATGAGAGGACAATTTGTTATGGTTGTTAGAGTTACACAGTACATACACCTCAGTGCTCGGCAGTATCCTTGTGCCTCGGAACTTGAACTCATTCAGTTACTTTCTTTCAGACTCTAATGCCAAACGATTGTAATTATACTGTATTCTAACCCGAGTTACTGGGACAGGTGGTTTAGGCCCGAGGACTCAGTTCCAGCACCTCAAAAATTCAGAAGTTGTGTGCTATGACACTTTGCACCAGTCTTAGAGGTTTTAACATGGGTTCCACATGTGGCAGATTCCAGATTCTTGTTGTAGCCTGGGGCTGCACTATCAGAGGGGTGGAGACTTGTATCTGCCGTGGCACCCAGAGGTTGCGACGTTACATCGGGCTCAGTACTCAGAGGTCCAGTGACCACTAGTACCGGCCTCCATCTCTGAGACTTAAAGGTGTGGTTCCCTCCGGACAGATACCGGACAGTCTCAGCTGCACTCTCAGAGGGGTTGAGACGTGTACCGCCGTGGGACCCAGGCACCCGGGTTTAGTATCAGCACTTATCAGACTCTGCTTTCAGGCTGGAACTTAGGAGCCTAGGCTATGCACTCGGCTTAGCACTGGTCATTTATTTGTTCCTCATAGGCTAGAAACCTAATCCTTTAGCCTTGTTACTGCACTCAGAGGTGTTTATATTAAGGCCTAAAGCTTTTAAACTTATTACTAGACTGGTACTCAGAGGTTTTTATATTAAGGTCTAAAGCCTTTAAACTTGTTCTAGACTTGTACTCAGAGGTTTTTATATTAAGGTCTAAAGCCTTTAAACTTGTTACTAGACTTGTACTCGGGTAATCAGTTCCGAGGCTCAAGAACACGTACCACAGTGCCCTGGGACACCGCACCTCAGCTTGTCTGCACTGATATTAGTGGGTTAGCATATGGCCGGTGATGCTGTGGACAAAGTGAGGTTATTCACGAAATTATGGATCATACTGAAAACATAGTGGTTTATTGTTACTATATATATATATATATATATATATATATATGGAAAGTAGAAACATAAGAGTCTTCTCACACATTTAAGTTCTAACATAGATACATTCTAATGAACACACATATATGTCACATACCCAGCATGTTTCCGTACGGACAAGAGTATGGTACCCGGAGAATCTGATAAGCAGGCTTCTCCCAGATCTGCTTCCTTGCTCCCCTTAAATGTCATCCCGACCACACCTCCCAAACTCCACGTTTCCCTCAATTTGCCCAAATAAGGCCGAACAGAAGTAGCACTGTGGCTCCACCAACCAGAGATCCCCTTCCCCCTTCTTCCCCTGTAGATACAGGGGAGCCATTGTCCAAATGATAGTATTAAGATACTTTGTACGATGGCCGTGATCTGAAGATTGATTTTGATACCTTTCTTTTGTGGAGGCCCCAGGTGGTGGTTCTTCTATAATCCAGTCACTTATGTAGGCAAATTAATCCCCCTCACTCCTCAATCCTTCAAACACCTTAATTCCTTTCGTCTTTTCCATATTGCCATCAGACCCACATCCAACCAAGCCTCTTCCACCTCATTACATTTATATTGCCTCAAATGTTTTAATAATAGCTCATACTGTATTTACAGAACATGTCATGCCCCAGAGTTATAGGATATAGGATTCTGTTTGAGGGTGACCTGACCCAATGACGCCATATGGAGGCGCTGTGGCACTGTCCGTGAGTGGTGTCCAGCCTCGCCTTGTCCGCCTGGCATGTCCAAGCGGCAGGAGGGTGAGCTGTATGTCCATTGATCCCCAAGTTGGTATGTCCAGAGCCCTATCTTCAAAAGGGCAAGATGGCTGAAGAATGCAGAAGATTGCTCTTCCGCAATAAACGGTGTGGTAAACAGTCCCATGCAGGATGCATTGATTGCTTTCCTAGCTGCAGGTCTCATCCTTTAGGCATTTATGGCCCCCACCTGTGTGTAGCAGTTGAACACAAGTAGAAACCAGACGTGACAGAGTCCTTTTGCAGTGGAATTTTTACCTTACATAGCTAATGTTAAACTCGGTGAAAATGCAGAAAGCGGAACTCTCTAAAGTTTGGGTGCATTGTATTATTTTAATGCTTATTAATTTAGCATCTGGAGGTGGAACATGGCTGGGAAAAAAGATATACACAATATTCCAATCTGGAGAGGTTTTCAGGATATCTGGGCCCACCTTTGGGAAAACGCATGTCAAATTTTACCGCTTTGTTAAATCCACTTTTTTTATTGGTGTTGTATACATCCTGGGGTACGATTGTAAAAAGAAATCTGGTTTCATCCAGTATCTGAAGTATATATAATCACTACAGAATAAACACAATACAAAACATTTCTTCTTTGTTTTTCAGAATGAATGTGTCCTGTATGTTTACAGAGCGAGACTCCTGTACGATCAGGGGTTATTTTGGTAGAAATGTTCTCTTTATTTCAAGCTTTGAACCATGTCTGGACTGCATATAGTTTCATATTTGGAGATAATAGTACTGCATGGAGATAATGAGGTTTCTTTAAGACAGGGGAGGTTCCTACAAAAAGCCCTGGATTTTTAGTGGGGTTTAAGGGGTTAACTCCTCTAAAGACACAACTTAACATCAAATCCAGTTCTGGAGTGCTGCCTGATCCTCCCTGACTCACAGAAAGTCCAGATTCCTTTAGCAGGTCCCACAAATGGCAGCAGAGGAAGACTCCAAACTGAGAAGCATTCAGTTCAGTTAGCATTTACTAAATGCACTGCACAGAGCAACTCCTTTATTATATGGAAATTCATGATTTAGCACAAGTAGTATCTCTAGTATCTGTATTTGTCTCTTTTCTGGCTGTCACAAACACTCAACACAAAACAAGGATCCTGTTGCGTTTATTTGAGCAACTGTAATACAACACACGCTGTAAAAAAAGTTTGGTTCTCCCAACTAAAATGTTTAAAGTAACTGTATACAATAGCACTTTTCAGTTTGCTGTACCTTCAAGGTTCTCTGCATTCCAAACTCTATGATCCAGCGACAATTATTTTATGTTGGCTGAGCAACGATAAATAAGTTGTATTATCTTTGATTTGACAATATTGACTTACATTAATATTGAGGTATTCAGCCAACAAAATATTTTCACTTTTTCTCTAAATCTCTAAATATAATAATAATAATAATTAATTAAATAATACTACTGCATTTTATATTCAAATACAATAACAAAATTACCAAATTCATGTAACTAAATATTTTACACTGGGCCAGCCTAAATAATAAAGGTATTTGTAGGGAAAAAAACAAACAAGACAAAATTCTATCCATCCATCTGGTAACGTTTTTGTAACATTTATTTAATTATTATTTGATAATAATATGATTAATGGTCAATAAGGATGAATTGACATACTCACCAACCCACCTTCATGTGTTTATTTCACACTGGTGCAGCACACCTCTTCATGTGTTTATTTCACACTGATACAGCACACCTCTTCATGTGTTTATTTCACACTGATACAGCACACCTCTTCATGTGTTTATTTCACACTGATACAGCACACCTCTTCATGTGTTTATTTCACACTGATACAGCACACCTCTTCATGTGTTTATTTCAGTCTCTCCTGCGCACTTTGATGAAGCTGAAGAAGGATGAGAAGTTGAAACAGTTTCAGAGCCATCTGAGTCAGGATTGCCCAGAATGCTTTAAGACTCTGTCTGAAGATCCTTCTGTACTGGTTAAGTTTATGAAGATGAAGGAATTGTTCAAAAGTCATCGAATTGAAGATTACCCAGAATACATTGGGAGAGAGCAGAAGGATCCTGAGGCCCTGTACATAGTTGAGAAGTTGCTGGAGACCTGTGGCAGTGAGAGGTCTCTGAAGATCACACTCCACATCCTGAGGAACATGAAGCAGAAGGATCTCACTGACTCACTGGAGAGAGATGAGCAGCGCAGTAAGAGTTTTCTCTCATTGCGAATGTGTGTCCATTCAAATGCTGGAATTAGCTATAGCATCCACACTTTCATAATAGTGTTTTACATTGACAACATTACATATAGAATGTGTCACAACCAATGTGCACACAAAGGCATTGCAATGAAATTATAGCATGAAGCAGTGATTATGGGGGTAAGCAAATGTACATGAGATTAAATGTCCCTGAGGGGGATTCAAAGCAGGAATCTTGTGCTCAAAAGCCAGTGACTAAACCACTGTCCCATTAGACAGACTGCCCGAAGGTTGTATCCAGGGCTAAAGAGCACTCAGGATAACAATATTATATTTTCAAATGAACATGTAACAAAAACCAGAAACATGAAGTGTAGAAGCACATTTGAACCCATTTTCAGTGTTTTAATGTTTGTTCTCTTCATCCGTAGTGTACAAATGCAACAGTGTGTGCTTCCTTGCTGATATGTTGTATTTATGATGGATTATATTTCAGAGTTATTTAATACTGTGTGAATAGTGTGTAACACTGTGAGAGAGGTGTGTAACATACTGTTTGAGGTATGTACAACACTGTGTGAGAGGCATGACATACTGTTAGACTTATGTAACACTGTGGTGTGCGTAAAATGCTGTTAAGAATGAGTCTATTAATATTTTTATTGGCAGTTTTTAAAAAATCTGTTAATGAATGGGAAATGTTTATCACATTTTAAACATAATTGTTTCTCATATTTCCTCTCTTCAGATGGATCCATAAAAATAGCCCAGAAAGCACTTAAAGCTCATCTAAAGAGGAAGTTTGAATGCATATTTGAAGGTTTAGCAAAGCAGAGCAACCCAACCCTCCTCAATGAGATCTATACAGAGCTCTACATCACAGAAGGGGGAAGTGGGGGGGTCAATAATGAACACGAGGTCAGACAGATCGAGACCGCATCCAAGAGACAAACCACACAGGAGACTGCAATCCTCTGCAATGACATCTTTAAGCCTTTACCTGGACAAAAGAAACCCATCAGAACTGTGCTTACAAAGGGCATCGCTGGCATTGGGAAAACTGTCTCTGTGCAGAAGTTCATTCTGGACTGGGAAGAAGGAAAAGCCAATCAGGACGTTGATTTCATCTTCACTCTTCCTTTCCGAGATCTGAATTTGAAGAAGGAAAGAGCATTCAGTCTGATGCAACTTCTGCAGCACTACTTTCCACAACTGAAAGAGAGCCAAAGTGTTGAAGGTAATGAGGTCAAAGTGGTGTTTATCTTTGATGGCCTGGATGAATGTCGACTTCCTCTAGATTTCCAAGGTAATGAGATCTGCTGTGATATAACCGAATCATCATCAGTGGATGTGCTGCTGACCAACCTCATTAAGGGGAATCTGCTTCCCTCTGCTCTCCTCTGGATCACCTCCCGACCAGCAGCAGCCAATCAGATCCCTCCTGAGTGTGTCCACCGAGTGACAGAGGTACGCGGGTTCAATGACCCACAGAAGGAGGAGTACTTCAGGAAGAGAATCAGAGATCAGAACCAGGCCAGCAGAATTATCTCGCACATAAAGTCATCCAGGAGTCTCTACATCATGTGTCACATACCAGTCTTCTGCTGGATTTCTGCTACTGTTCTGGAGACATTGTTGGGTGAAACAGAGATTGGAGATCTGCCCAAAACTCTGACTGAAATGTACACACACTTCCTGCTCATTCAGACTAATGTGAAGAATCAGAAGTATCATGGCACTGATAAAACAGACTCAAAGATGATGTCAGCATCAGATACAGAAATCATCCTGAAACTGGGGCGGCTGGCTTTTCTACAGCTGGAAAAGGGCAATCTGATATTCTATGAAGAGGACCTGAGAGAGAGTGGCATTGATGTCTGTGAAGCTTCAGTGTACTCTGGGGTGTGCACAGAGATCTTTAAAGAGGAATGTGGGTTGTATCAGGAGAAGGTCTACTGCTTTGTGCATCTGAGCATTCAGGAGTATCTGGCTGCCTTATTTGTGTTTCATTCATGTGTAAATGAGAACAGAAATGTACTCAGAGCAGAAGAATCAAAATCTCACAGTGACAGAGTGCAGCTGTCTGAGTTACACAGGACTGCAGTGGATCAGGCCTTAAAGAGTAAGAATGGACACCTGGACCTTTTCCTCCGATTCCTTCTTAGCCTCTCTCTGGACTCCAGTCAGATTCTCTTCGGAGGACTACTGACACAGACAGGAAGCAGATCGCCTGTACCAGACCGACAGACACATACAGAAAACAGATTACAGAGCATTGAGGAAACAGTCCAGTACATTAAGGAGAGGATCAGAGAGGAATCTTCAGCAGAGAGGACCATCAATCTGTTCCACTGTCTCAGTGAACTGAATGACAACTCCCTAGTGGAGGAAATCCAGAATTCCCTGAGATCAGGAAAACTTTCTGATAACAAGCTGGAACCACACCAGTGTTCAGCTCTGGCCTTTGTGTTACTGATGTCAGAGGAGGTCCTGGATGAGTTTGACTCAAAGGACTACAACACATCAGCAGCAGGTCATCAGAGACTGGTACCAGTAGTCAGGAACTGCAGAAAGGCCACGTGAGTATTATGTCATTAATAATGTAGATGATTGACAGTGTATTTTCACACTTAATATTTCTAGTGAGAGTAAAGTACAATAAAATTGTCTGGGAAGTGAAATTTGGTATAAATGATAACTTCTGGATCATTTTAACAGTTAGTGCCCTCATTTAAACCCTTTGCGCGCATGCCAAATCTGCCCAATCGTTGCCCATTCACGGGGTACCTTATTTAAAGCTTTATAACTCCAGACGTGAGCATCACAGAGACTTGAATAATGGCTTAAATGAAGAAAGACATTTGTACCATTTACAATACTAACTAAGATTTGTTTATATTCATAATGTAGGAAGAAATAGGCAAAAAAATCCAAATTGAATTTGCTCTTTTTTAGTTTGCAATGAAATACTGAGAGAACCCATATATAAAACAGGTTACACTATACATGTCCTGGATCAAAAACTCCTTGACCACAAGTTCATAAAATCTAAGGGTGGATATGTAGAACTACTATAGATTTATGAAGCAAAAACTAAGCAGTGTACCCAGTGTCTCCAAAACTATCCAAAATGTCTAAATTATGCATTGCTGTAAATCATGTATTTCACTACAAATCAACTGTTTTGTCTGAAGAAACTCACTGTTGCATCATTTTCAAGTGGGAATTACAAGATTTCCATCGGTACAGAGGCCTAAAATATCTAGGTGTCCTGAAACATATCCAAAATCTCTCCAAAAATAAATGAAATGCTTTTTTTCTGTTATAAAGCATATAAACGTGCCCCATTTGAAGGTTTAAGATGAAGCATTGATATTAGATTAAAAATAATGCAAAAACATTATCACACAATGTGGAGCAGTACCTACATGTGTAATCATTAATTCTTGTATGTTTTCCTGTACTCTACGGTATGTAATGTTTCCTTGTATGGGAATTGGACGACATTAAAACAAATTCAACTGTCTGCCACTATGTTCCAGTTCAGCTCTCATTCGATGCATTAAACACAATGACTACTTGGCAACCAATGAACAGTTACATTACAGTTACATTACACTCAAATTCAAAAAATGAGCACAGCTATTTTGGAAGGTACCCAGGCATCACAAATAAGTGTATATTCAACAAACGGATTGTCCAAGACAAAATATGACCACTCAGTCTTGAAAGGGACATCTCTACGCGTAAAACCAGTGGTAAGGTTGTATATTTATTCCATATTAATGCCCAGATATTATCAGTAGAATGACATGGTATAATTTTTTAAAAATTCCTCTTCTTTATTTAGCCTAAGTGTTAAGTGAGCTGCATTTTTCATAGCTGTACTGGCATACCTTTGGATATTGTTGGCTCTATCTTGCTGCAATAACGGAATACAATTTTTAGCAGTAAAAGAATGTTTTTATGTATGCCCAGATGCGCAAGTTCGGTGTTGAATAATGTGTTTCCATTTAAACCAATCCAGACCAGGTCTTAACTGACAGCACATTTTGCTATTTTGGTGGCGTTATGAATGCGGCACACATGTGAATGCATGACACAGATGTGAGAAATATTTAATTTCAGTTTGACTGTTTCAAATGCAAGCTGTGCTCATTCACGCAGTCCAATGGCAGCTATTTTTGCAGTGCATCTGTATGGAGCTAACAGCGTCATTTAGAACTGATCATGTGACTAAACTGTCATGGTAGCCTCAGTGAAGTGGATTATTTCTAATCCTGAATGAATTACATTCTGTCATCAAACTGAAGATGAATTATTTGTGAAATTTGTAATTATAACAGGCTTCAGTGAAAAGCCTAGGAACAGTCAAAAAAAAGTGTTCATCCTTTACTACTTTCTCCATACATTAAGCCAGCACACCACCAACTTGCGTGTTATTGGTCAATGATTGAGCGAATGTTTGGAATGTTAAAAATGTATTTTAGATGCTTGGAAGGGTTGGGTGGTACATTACAATACAGCCCTCAGAAAGTCAGTGCATTCTTTGTGGTGTGCTGTGTTATACACTAAATAGCCATACACCTTGGATGTGACACAGACCCCACAGAGTAGACATTACAGGACTTTCATAGGGAGAGAGAAAGAGATTACAGCACACAGAGTGCATGAGAGAGCAGGGACTTGTTGGCTGTGGAGCCGTTTCTCTCGTGAGCACACATTCATCTTATCAAGTGCATGTCTGAAATAAATGAAACTTAGTTGAAGTGGTGAAATGTTTTCTTTATTTTTAATTGTGGTATTAAACAAAAATTGACAGTAAAGAAACAATATTCATAATATACTATATTAACTCTCTGCAGACTGAACAACTGTAACCTCACAGAGGAGTCCTGCGATATTGTGGCCTCAGCTCTCCAGTCATCAAACTCAACCCTGAGAGATCTGGACCTCAGCTGCAATAACCTGAGAGATTCAGGAGTGAAGCTGCTCTGTGCTGGACTGATGAGTCCAAACTGTAAACTACAGAGACTGGGGTGAGTAGTGCTGTGTACTGTGTGACCTTAACTGTTGTGGCTGTGTAAGGGTTTGAATTTTGTCACAGGGAAGAAAACAAATTTCCTGATTTCATTCATTTTCAAAACCTGTAACCTGAATGTTTGTGTGAATACAATTTAGCATATATGCATCTTGTCTAGGGTGTGCTCATATGAAATTATCGCTAGACACTGCACCCTGGAGAGAGAGACACTCTACTGCTGCCATCTAAGTGTTCTCTGACACTAAAACCTCAGTCAGCGTACAAGTGAGCAATTCATGACCTCTGTATTATTTTATCCATCTGGACACTGACTCTAGCAGCTATCCCAGAGGAGCTGCACATCCTGCTAGTGAAATTAACAAATATGCCCAGTGAGTAACACAGTAAGGGTGTTACCCCAAAACTTTATTAACGAGGCCAATGCAGTGATTGGTTCTTACAGAGATGCACACTTCAGTCAGCGTATAAGTGAGCCATGTAGTTTGGTGCAGTGTAAGAGAAAACAGTTTATCATATGACAAAATATGAAAGTTGCCAATAACCAGGAATAGACAGATTTAACAATGTTAAGAGGCAATCATTTGGATGGATTTTCCACAAAGATTATACAGATGCAAAAGCAATAGTTCAAATTTTTAATTGGGATGGCGGGTACGGTATGCCATCCCGCCAAGTTACGCCTTGGCGGGGCAGCATGCCCCATACCTATACAGCCCAGAGAGTTTGGCACTTTTCAGGGTTCCCTTCAAAAATAATGGCAATGACCACAGACTCTCAGCCCTTAAAAAACATTAATTTCTGTACCTTCTGACCTCATTTCAACAGACAGAATTCACAAACAATGTCACACGTCCACACAGTAATGCCCCAAAATTAGGAGATTTTGTGTTTTTTCCTTCTTCTTCTTCCTGCCTGATTACATCATCATAAATGCTCCAGGCCCACAACGAATACATCTCCCCATTGGAAATTTAGGTATATCAGCCAATAGAAACATCAGATACACACACAAATATACAAGTACGCGTTTTAAAGTAGAAATATTTGCAGCCATAATATCTGCAGTCTTTTAGCTCACTGGGTTGCCATTGGAACTTTTTGTAACTGATGCAGGTTCATCCCCCCTCGGACTCACGCGATCCTCTAACTAATTACACTGGATTGATGGCTAACTAAAAATAAAGAATTTAAACTATTGCTTTGGCATCTGTAAAATCCTTGTGGGAAACTCATTTATATTTCACAAATCCAACTAAAATACACCCACATATTTGACAGTTCCACCTTCGCCTTCAAATTTTACATTAGGTACCTTGCTAAAGATAGAACAGGTCGCGTGTATAATGTTACTATAGACGGCTCTGAAATTAAGCACTAAAATCAATGATGCATTTCTGTCTGGTAGGTAACATTACTGGTCGTACCGAAACTGGCGCAAGATAATGACTTCTCCATGCCTGGTATATCGCTTTTTTAAAAGTCAAAATGGTTGCATTGTGCTAGTACTGGTACTGTAACTACTTCTTAACTAGACTACTGTAGCGACCCTGCAACAATAATTAATGTTAGCTTGCCCTATACATATCCTCTACTGACATGCAGACAATTAGTAGGTCTGTCATGTACAATAGCCCATTAAAACCACTTTCATTTAAAAATGACATACACTTTCATTTATTTGTCATTACTGGTAAAGTAAAAACATTAAATCTATGCCTATGTGTTTCTTTCAGCTAGAATGTGTGTTTGCGTGCATTTATATGCATGCATGTTTCTCATAGCCTAATTTATATGAATTGCTATTATCACTTACTCATAACAAACCCAGTACAAAAAGAAATGATATCTGATGAAAAACACATTTTCAACATACAAAAATGCCAAGTTACTTACACATACAGTGTACTGTCTTTAAGTCATTAATTCAAATCTAGGCCTGCCATTAAAAGTATTAATATCAAAATTACAGTTACATTACACTCAATTTCAAAAAAATAGCACAGCTATTTTGGAAGGTACCCAGGCATCACAAATAAGTGTATTTTTCACAAACGGATTGTCCAAGACAATATATGACCACTCAGTCTTGAAAGGGACATCTCTATGCGTAAATCCATTGGTAAGGTTGTATATTTATTCCATATTAATGCCCAGATATTGACAGTATAATGACATGGCAATTTTTTAAAATTCCTCTTCTTTATTTAAGTGTTCAGTGAGCAGCATTTTTCACAGCTGTACTGGCATACCTTCGGCTATTGTTGGCTTTATCTTGTTGCAATGACGGAATACAAATTTTTAGCGGTAAAAGAATGTTTTTATGTATGCCCAGATGCGCAAGTTCGGTGTTGAATAATGTCAAGTCAAGTAAAACTTTATTTGTCCCCAGTGGGGCAATTGGATGTGCAGCAGTGAAACAGTACCAAGGCAATTAATACAACATATAATAAAAAGTAAAAACATAGAATACAAGTAAAAACATAAAATGCAGTAGAAAACATAGAATTCAAGTAAAAACATAGAATACAGTAAAAACATAAAAATACATTTTTGTAAAAACATAAAGTGCATAATATTATCAAGCCTGGTTGGGTGGTCAGCTGGTATCAAATTCAATCAATCAAATTTTATTTGTATAGCGTATTTTACGACATTGTCACAATACGCTTTACAGAAAACCCGTAGCCTAAACCCCCACAGGAGCAAGCCTAAGGCAACAGTGGCAAGGAAAAACTGCCTGTGGCAGATGGGGAGAAACCTCGGAAGGAACCAGGCTCAAGGGGGAAACCCATCCTCCTCTGGTCGGCTCAGGGTGCCGACTGGTGACCAGCATGTCAGCCAGTTTAAGCACAAGATATGATATGTGATGTGGCTCAGGTGATGGGTGGGGCCGGGTGGCGGTGATGGGGAACAGCAGGTGGCGGCAGATGTGGGCAGGGTGGAGGTAATGACGAAGGAGGGGCTGGACCGCAGAGGTGGGGGAGACCAGACGACTCTCGAAGAACTCTCGAGGGTTGGGGCAAGAGCCCCGCCGGCAGCGTGGGGAAGAGGGTGGAAACGGCAATTAGGGAATTTGCAATATAGCAGACAGTGAGTAAAGTGGCAGTGGTATGTACTGGGGGGGACCCCGCCAGGAGTAGAATATGGCTGCATATCTACTAGGACAGGGATGGAGAGCCCATGCAGTCATGAGGGGTAGACAACCATACCCGCCTATCAAGAGCCAGCCCATGTAAAGTCGGGTCACAGCTGATTGACAGGTGACAGTAAGGAAAGGATTGCCACCTACAAAGCTCTATGACTACAGGCTTCTCGCACCCTGTCTCCAGACTACAACTGATTGTAAGCCTGAGCATAGAGGTGCGTTTTTAATCTAGATTTAAATATTGAGACTGTGTCTGACTCCTTTATAAATTTTGGAAGCTGGTTCCACAGTAGTGGGGCCCTGTATTAGAAAGCCCTACCACCTTTTAGGTTCTTGGAAATTCTTGGGACTACCAAGTAGCCTGCGTCTTGAGATCGGAGTGACCTTGTGGGCTTTTATGGTAGGAGCAGGTTTGATATGTACACAGGCGCACGTCCATGCAGAGCTTTAAAAGTCAGGAGCAAAACCTTGAAGTCTATCCTATGCTTAATGGGTAGCCAGTGAAGTGACGCTAGTACTGGTGTAATGTGCTCATACTTCTTCTGGTCAAGATACGAGCAGCTGCATTCTGCACAAGCTGGAGACTCTTTAACGAGTTATTAGGGCAGCCAGAAAGCAGGGCATTACAGTAGTCTAACCTAGACGTAACAAACGCATGGATCAATTTTTCAGCATCTTTTACCTTTTTCTGTTGGAGTTCAGCAGTGAAATGGCTGATAGTATGAAGGAGTGTTTGTATCTGTTGGTTTTGGCTAATGGGTATTCGAAGCGGAAACCCGAAGGCAAGGTCTGAAACTCTAGGTGCAGGGGGTGGGTGCTGTCAGACAGGATGGATTCTGCTTTCTTTAACAACTGTTTGTTATACAAATCAGACAGACTTTTCTGTTGAGTACCTGTGATACTGCTACAGACCTTGATCACCTTTGTTAATGCATTTTTCTGTTTTAAATTAAGAGAAGTATGCCAACAGATAAAAGAAAAAGTAAAAATCTATTCAATAAAAGATCTGTAAAACAAAGTCATCAGGGACCTGTCAACATTGAACTTAGCCAGCTTCCTCAGACAGAAAAGGCGCTGCTGGCTTTTTTTACACAACATATTGGTGTTACAATCAAAACTCAGCTTATTATCAATTATGATGCCCAAGTACTTATATGACTCAACAATTTCTACATCCTGACCATTAATTTTAGTGTTGACAGGGTTGGAGTGATGACGTCTAAAATCAATACACATATCCTTGGTCTTCGTCACATTTCATTCTAAAAAGGCTTCTTGACACCATCTTAAAAAATAATCTGTGCCCGGCCCATGGGACATTTCCTCCTCTTTCAGCAGGCTCACTATAACCGTATCATCTGCAAACTTCACAATGTGATGGTTTTCAAACTCACTGCGGCAGTCATTAGTGTACAGGATATATAGGAGAGGAGAGAGGACACAGCCCTGGGGAGAGCCAGTTGATGTAAAAGTTTGTCCAGAGAAATGTCTATTCACTCTCACTCTCTGAGATCTGTTGGTGAGAAAGTCCAAGATCCAGCCAACAATGTTAGTGCCCAACCCAAAACTCTCAGCAAGCTTCTGCACCAGCAGGTGAGGCTGTATGGTGTTAAAAGCTGATAAGAAGTCCACGAACAACAGTCTGGCATGGTTCTTACTACCCTCTAAGTGCTTATAGATGAAGTTGAGCAGAGTTATAGTTGCATCCTGGACCCCCCTGTTGGTTCGATATACAAACTGTAACAGGTCGAGATGATGTGCCGTCCTATCCAGAAGTTCCTTTTTAATCAACTTTTCAAATGATTTCATAACAAGAGAGGTCAAGGCTACAGGCCTGTAGTCATTCAGTCTTAGGGTGGCTATTTTTTGCAATGGGAACTATTGTAGATTGTTTCCATAGTTCAGGGACCGTTTGCTGACAGAATGACACATTAAAAATATAATTTAAAATAGGGCCTATTTGATCAGCACATCGGGACAGCATACGGCTACCAATGTTATCAGGGCCAGGGCTAGTTCTGGCTTTACAGTGTTTAAAAGTATTCACAACACTGTGTACAGAAAAGGAAGAGAAAGATTGACTAGAGTTCATTAGGTTGTGTTTTAAAACAGCAGTTTCGTTGCTAAAATCATGCACATCAAATCTTGAATAAAACATATTAAACTCATGAGCCAGAGCCAGATCTGACGGAAAGCCTTCTAAAGCCACCCTTTTCTTTACTTTGTCATTTAACCTAACCATGGTCCTGACACTGTCCCAGGCTGAGCCTAAACTGTTCTTGCTCACATTGAATTCAACCTTTTGTTTGTAGCCCAATTTAGCCCTCTGAATTTCACGTTTAATCTCTTTTTGTAAAACATTTAGCTCAGAGAAATTATCTTGCTTAAATACACATTTTTTCTTGTTTAATAACACTTTAAGGTGTTTACTCACCCAGGGTTTACTGTTCGGATAGATCTTAACTACCTTTTCAGGGATAACAATGTCCTCGCAATATGAAACCCATGAGCTGACCACTCTTCTGTGAGTTTGTTAATGTCCCAAGATGATTCGATGAACTCCTCCCATGCCGTGCAGTCCAGACAGCCTTGCAGCATCAGCGTTGCCTCCTCCGACCAGAGTTTCACCTTTCTGGTGAACACTTTCCCCCTCTGTAGGCATGTGCGATATGCTGGAATAAATTGTACACAGTTGTGGTCAGCCGTGCCCAGCGGGGGGAGTAGGACGGATTTGTAAGCTCCTTTAATTGAGCCATAAAACTGGTCTAGTATTTTTCCATTTCTGGTGGGGCAAGACACACATTTGTAAAAGCTCCTGAGAGTTTTGTCCAGCGAACAGTGGTTGAAGTCTCCCAGAATTTAATTAGGAGCATCAGGGGACAGCAACTGTAGTTTCTGCACAATCTGTAGGATCAGTTCAGAGGCGATGCTTTCGTTTGCCTTGGGGTGAATATAGACCACAGTCACAAAAATCTGCGGAAATTCCCGAGGCAGGTAGAATGGACGCGTGGAAACAGAAAGCAGTTCAGTATCCTTGGTGCATAGTCTCTCTCTTACTAGGGCAGTTTTGCACCAGCGTTCATTTGTTTCCATTCAAACCAATCCAGACCAGGTCTTAACTCACAGCACATTTTGCTATTTTGGTGGCGTTATGAATGCGGCACACATGTGAATGCATGACACGGATGTGAGAAATATTTAATTTCAGTTTGACTGTTTCAAATGCAAGCTGTGCTCATTTACGCAGTCCAATGGCAGCTATTTTTGCAGTGCATCTGTATGGAGCTAACAGCGTCATTTAGAACTGATCATGTGACTAAACTGACACAGTAGCCTCAGTGAAGTGGATTATTTCTCATACTGAAAGAATTACATTCTGTCATCAAACTGAAGATGAATTATTTGTTAAATTTGTAATTATAACAACTGCGCTTCCTATGAGAGCAGGGAGGCTTCAGTGAAAAGCCTGGGAACAGTCAAAAAAAAGTGTTCATCCTTTACTACTTTCTCCATACATTAAGCCAGCACACCACCAACTTGCGTGTTATTGGTCAATGATTGAGCGAACGTTTGGAATGTTAAAAATGTATTTTAGATGCTTGGAAGGGTTGGGTGGTACATTACAATACAGCCCTCAGAAAGTCAGTGCATTCTTTGTGGTGTGCTGTGTTATACACTAAATAGCCATACACCTTGGATGTGACACAGACCCCACAGAGTAGACATTACAGGACTTTCATAGGGAGAGAGAAAGAGATTACAGCACACAGAGTGCACGAGAGAGCAGGGAATTGTTGGCTGTGGAGCCGTTTCTCTCATGAGCACACATTCATCTTATCAAGTGCGTGTCTGAAATAAATGAAATTTAGTTGAAGTGGTGAAATGTTTTCTTTATTTTTAATTGTGGTATTAAACAAAAATTGACAGTAAAGAAACAATATTCATTATATACTATATTAACTCTCTGCAGACTGAACAGCTGTAACCTCACAGAGCAGTCCTGCGATATTGTGGCCTCAGCTCTCCAGTCATCAAACTCAACCCTGAGAGATCTGGACCTCAGCTGCAATAACCTGGGAGATTCAGGAGTGAAGCTGCTCTGTGCTGGACTGATGAGTCCAAACTGTAAACTACAGAGACTGGGGTGAGTATTGCCGTGTACTGTGTGACCTTAACTGTTCTGGCTGTGTATGGGTTTGAATTTTGTCACAGGGAAGAAAACAAATTTCCTGATTTCATTCATTTTCAAAACCTGTAACCTGAATGTTTGTGTGAATACAATTTAGCATATATGCGTATTGACTGGGGTGTGCTCATATGAAATTATCGCTAGACACTGCACCCTGGAGAGAGAGACACTGTACTGCTGCCATCTAAGTGTTCTCTGACACTAAAACCTCAGTCAGCGTACAAGTGAGCAATTCATGACCTCTGTATTATTTTATCCATCTGGACACTGACTCTAGCAGCTGTCCCAGAGGAGCTGCACATCCTGCTAGTGAAATTAACAAATATTCCCAGTGAGTAACACAGTAAGGGTGTTGCCCCAAAACTTTACTAACGAGGCCAATGCAGTGATTGGTTCTTGCAGACATGCACACTTCAGTCAGCGTATAAGTGAGCCATGTAGTTTGGTGCAGTGTAAGAGAAAACAGTTTATTATATGACAAAATATGAAAGCTGCCAATAATCAGGAATAGACAGCTTTAACAATGTTAAGCGGCAATCATCCGGATGGATTTTCCTCAAAGATTATACAGATGCAAAAGCAATAGTTTAAATGTTCAATTAGGATGGCAGGTACGGTATGCCATCCCGCCAAGTTACGCCTTGGCGGGGCGGCATGCCCCTTACCTATACAGCCCAGAGAGTTTGGCACATTTCAGGGTTCCCTTCAGAAATAACTGCAATGACCACAGACTCTCAGCCCTTAAAAACATTCATTTCTGTACCTTCTGACCTCATTTCAACAGACAGAATTCACAATGTCACACGTCCGCACAATAAAGCCCCAAACTTAGGGGATTTTGTGTTTATTCCTTCTTCTTCTTCCTGCCTGATTACATCATCATAAATGCTCCAGGCCCACAAAGAATACATCTCCCCATTGGAAATTTTGGTATATCAGCCAATAGAAACATCAGATACACACACAAATATACAAGTACGCGCCTAAAGCCGCGTTTCCACCGCAGGAACTATGGTCTAAATTAAGTTCCGGGGTCTTTATTTTACCCCCAAAAAAGTCCCTGCTCGGGGGGTAGTACTTTTCAAAAGTACCGGAACCTTTGAGGTGGGGCACAAGCGCTGAAAATTTCTGATTGGTCGACTACTTGCAGTGGTTTATTTCAACCACCATTTTTTAAAATCTTGCATCTGGGCTCAATTTAATGGGACGTTTAACAAGGAAGTATGCAAATTCGGAGTAGATAAAGCTATTAAATAATTTAACCTCTTGGCTCAAAGCCCCTAGTGGTCGGCACGCCGGCATGCCGAGATTACTGAACTCAGAGATTCGGTGCTACTGCAACCAAAGTGTGAGTTAAAAACAGAAACACGTTTTAGTTTAATTAGTAGACGATAAACGACAACTATGCGAATACGGAGTTTCGCAGCGCCACCATTGTCGCTCTGGTCGTTCATTTAACACGCACCCCCTCCCTGCAGTCTCATCTACAACTACACCCCCCACCCATGACATAATGGACAATATTGTCTATGTTGGCATTCATAAATATATTCTTTCACCACTAAAATTCGTATTCCGTCATTGCAACAAGATAAACCCGACAGTAGCCCTAAGATATGCCAATACAGCAGTGAAAACGCTGCTCACTGAATAACTAAATAAATGAGAAAAAGTTTTTAAAAGTTATACCATATCATTGTACAGTCAATATCTGGGACTAAATATTGAATAAATATACAACCTTACCGTTGGTTTTACGCGTAGAGATGTCCCTTTTGAGACTGAGTGGTCATATATTGTCTTGGACAATCCGTTCGAGAAATATACGTGCATCTGTGACGCCTGGGTACCTTCCAAAATAGCTGTGCGTAATACCACCACGTGTTGTTTACGGCATTGTCACCCTTTTAGTACAGCCTGACTTGATTGCCAATTCATGTATTCAGTAGTTGAGAGTATAAGCTTTCTAACGATGTATAACATGTCTAATTGTGCTTTAGGAATAGCGTTTTATAGTGTTTTCTATGGAGACAGTACTGTCTCTGTCTCCATCTACTGAACATAGATAAGATTTAATCATTGCTATGTAAGTATTACTGCTCAAAATATTTTGGTATACGTTATTTTTTAAATTGAGTGTCTTTAAATAGGTTAGTGGTATTATATAATGTGGATATTTCACACTGTAATGTAAGCATTAGTTAGTAGTGTAATAGTTTTTTTGTGAAGCATGCAAGAGTGATGACGTGAGAGTTGGAACATTGCCAAAACGTGGTGGACAGTTGAAAATTTTCATGTCGTCCCATCCCCATACAAGAAAACATACGAGAGTACAGAGTATAGAAATACACACAGGAGTTAATTATTACACATTTAGGTACTGTACCGCATTGTGTGACAATTTGCATTATTTTTTAATCTGATAGCAATGTTTCATCTGAAACTTCATAAGGGGCTCATTTATATGCTTTATAATGGGCGAAATGCATTTTATTAATTTTTGGAGAGCTTCTGGATATGTTTCTGGACCCGTAGATATTTTAGACCACTGTGCTGACTGAAAGCTTGTAATTCCCACTTGAAAATGATGCAACAGTGAGTTTCTTGAGTCAAAACAGTTGATTTGTAGTGAAATACGTGAATATGTTGTGATTTACAGCAATGCATAATTTAGACATTTTGGATAGATTTGTAGACGCTGGGTACACTGGGTAGTTTTTGCTTCATACATCTGTAGTAGTTCTGCATATCCACCCTTGTATTTTATGAACTTGTGGTCAAGAAGCTTTTGATCCAGCACATGTATAGTTTAACCTGTTGCATATATGCAATCTCTCAGTATTTCATTGCAAACTAAAAAAGTGCAAATTCATTTTTGATTTTTTGTCTAGGCAATTGAATTTGTGGTACTTTATTTATTCCAAAATTATGAATATAAACTAAACTGCATTAGTACTGTAAATTGTACAGATGTCTTGCTTCATTTAAGCCATTTTTCAAGTCTCTGTGGTGTTCACATCTGGAGTTATAAGGCTTTAAATAGGGTACCCCATAAAGGGGCAAGATTTGGCATGTGCGCTAAGGGGCTAAAAACTGTGTTGACAGTTCAGAAATTTTACTTTTTAACTTTAGAACTTTAGAACTAATTTGACTGTTTACAAGCATTTGTGCCTACACTTAATGCTTCACAAAAATTAGTGGGGCCATTATAAAAAAATCTAACCATATTTGAAGGCATTATTACACATTCCATCACAAGAAAAACTCACTGTGAAATGTTTTAGATGTTAATTGGTTGTTGTTTATTCATACATTCGTATATTTAGGTGGCCTACAAAGTTACAGCTGCCAGCATCCTGAGGGACTGAAGAAATTGTGCAGCCATTTCAGAAGCAAAATGGCACCAATAAAAGCACCACTAACCATCTTATTCAAAATAGCCCCAGAAGGGATTTGGTATTGCTGAAATGAAATGTCATTCAAATTGTGACCCATGTCTTGACATCATCCTCTTTATGATTTGTTAAAGTTATGCTGGGAAAGAGGCCCTATAAAATGCTTACTGACATGGCTAGACAGCTAAACCTAGATTTAACAACAATATTATTACATATCTTTGCCTCGATCTTGTCTACAGTGTGGTATAAAACATTTTAGTTGTTCAAATGGGTGTTTTTTTTAAATTATGGTGAAAAGGGGGACACAAGCCTGGTCGAAATGAGTCCCCAACTGCAATGGAATTTTGAAGCCATGGTTTGAAACTGAGACATTTTGGCATCTATAGCGTTTTGAGTGCATATTTCATTAAATTTCCATCCCATAACAATATATGAGTAAATGCATACAGTATATTGGTTTTACTGTACGGTCACCACTAAATATTGGTTAATGTCGCTTTCCTCCAAGGACAGTTATTAAATGCTGAGGGAAGCGGCTAAATTTAATTGTATTCTGGCAAGTTAGTGATTTATGTTGTGATTTGACTATACTGTAGCATTTATGACATTATGCATATAAATTAAACTGTCAAAATATGTTTTTGGGAAAGATTGCCAAAATAGGTTTGACCTCCCTGATATAACATGTTTTATGTATAGGCCTAGTAATTAGGGGTGTTAACAGTTAATCGGTTAACTATTAATCGTTAATAGGAATGGTGATTGACCAATTTAATTGATTAAATTATTAATTTTCAATATACCGTTTCAATGAACGGTGGTGATTATACTTCAGTTTAGAAAGTCGATTCTCCGTCATTAGAAACAAATCTTCTTGACTGGTGGAAAGTCAGGGCATTAGACTGCCAGCATTAGCAAAATGCTATTTGTCCATTCCTGGTAGTGGTGGGTGTTACAGGTCCTTTCAGGGACACAGATCCTTTGACTCTGTTCCCTAAAAGGATTTGTTCCTGGATTTGTTCATTGATTCCTTCATAGCTCTCTCCCTGACTCCCGCGAAGGAGAACGAGAGTCATGCAGCGACTGATTCCGACTTCAGACTCCTAGTGAAAAATATTTAATCTACTGTGCTTTGTATGTGAATTCCTACAGGAACCTCACACAAACAGGTGGCACGAGTTAGCCTACTATATAATTTGCAAATGACAGAAAGGCTATCAAAAGTGCAAATTATTTAGCAGGATGTGACAATTTCTTAATTTCTTCAATTTCTGAATTTGTAGCGTTATTAGTGCAGAAGTTGTATTTATTTCGCGGAGCGATGTTGTAATATAGCCAAAATTGTGATTTGCCGTTTCAGTTTTGCACTCTTCATTTTCATTCTCTGTCTGCCTGTCATGATTTTATGACCCATAATTCCATGCAGAATCTACTGAATGCCGTGCCGTTCACAATTGCAGCGGGATGGTCGGATATGATTTTATCTTCCAGCTTGGCCATGTTTGTATTTATTTTGGCTAACAGCGTTGTCAGTTTCCAGCCTCATGCATTGGTCTTCAAGCTGGCTGCGCTAATGTTTAGACAGTGCTTGTGAGAAAGCATGTCAGTGGTGCCTAGGGTCCTGGCATGGTTTTTCTATGAAACAGCCTTCTGGTTTTGTTTGGCATGTGCGCTGGGAGAGCAGTAGCCATTTATAGAAACTTTCCGAATTTTGTTTTGCTGCTTGTGCGTTCATGCAACTAATACCACACACACACAAACACACACACATGCTACCCAACCTCCCACAGTTGGTATAATTCTGTTCAAATCCATCATTGCCATCTCTACGTCTTAATGGCAATTGCATTGCACATGTTTGTAGAGAATAAAATATATCACTCCTCGGGAGCCAGATTCTCTAATCGGAGTCATTCGTGTCCATATTAGCCGCCTCAACCAGTAAACTCCAGGTGAAGGTTTACACCCTCTGCTACACTGGCCCTTCGAGCCGGAGTGAGTGCAGCTAATTAAATAATATGGACAAGGCGGTTCCAGATGCACCAGAGCCCCAGAGTAGGCCCCGCACAGATCATCCGCTCACCCTCAGCATTCCACGCCTCGGCAGCCAGAGTTTCCTCCACCAGCTGTGTCAGCCACAGCTATTCCGACTGCTTCAGCTGCACTGCAGGCACTGCCACAAGTATATCGAGACTCAGTGCTGCTCTCTCCTGGATCTTCTCAGCTGACGTCACACACTGTTACAGCATCTACTGCTCCACGTCCTGCACCCCATGTGACACAGTATCTAACTCCAGCACCCATGGCAGCCTTTGGGCTACAGCACTCTGTATCACATATTTTCACACTTTTTTTCCCTTGTCAGAATAAAGCCTAACACTTTACAATAAGGTCACGTGACTTCAGTACAAATCAAATTTGTCTTTAGTTAGTAGTTCAATAATGTTACTAATTTATTACTTATATTAATTATTTATAGTTACATGATTATTTATACATTTGCAAAACACAGGATAAACTTAACCAGAAACAAATACATTAACTCTTTTTATTGGCATTAGTCAATGGCAATTCATGTGACCTTACTGTGAAGTGCTACTGAATAAAGTGCAGTAAAATTGTCGGGCTAGTGAGCTAGTGCTCTCATTTAATGTTCTGAACCAAGAACATAAGCAGCATCAAATGCAAAAACTCCTCACTTATCATGTATTTTATTTGATTTCATTTACTAATTATTTGCAAAATACCAATTTTCTAATAAATGGTGAATTTGTTGAAAGTGAAAGGCGGAGTCACATGCCGTGACACACCCCTATTGTGGACAGAAGAGTTGGACGCAGGGAATTGTGGGAAAAGATCCGGATTTCACCAGCATTTACTGTGGGCTTAGCGAGAGAGAGACTATTGATAGAAAATAATTAAAGGAAACAAACTTATTCTCCCTTCCCCCTCATGGATTCCAGGTAACAAAATAATGTAGTAAAGAACAAACTGAAATAACCAGAACAAGACAGCACAACGGGGACGCTTTTCAGCCCTTTCTGTCGCTAAGGCTCTCTCTCTCTCTCTCTCTCAGCATATGCAGCCTATGCTCCTCTTCCGAGGAGAAAGATGGTGGGTGAAAAGCAGCAAGCTCCAACATCTCACATGTGAAAGCAGGGAAGCTTTTAGGCATAAAGGCTGGATTGAGCTTAAGAAAAACCCAATCCATATTAGGGGAGAATATTGTGCATGAGAGCACGTGGAGGTCACTGACTCACTTAGCTGAGGCTAGTGCGAGCAGCAACGCTGTCTGGAGAGACAGCAGTTTTAAATCTATCTCATTTATAGGCTCAAATGGCCTTAGAGACAGAGCCTCCAGCTCCAGTGATAAATCCCAAGGGGAAATTAGCTTTTTAGCAACAGGCAGAGAATAGTAAGCCCCCTTCATGAACCTGTGAATGAGGGGGTGCTGCCCCACTGCATAGTCTCTGAACCCAACATGCCAAACAGTGAGAGCTGCCAGGTCGACCTTAATGATAGTAAAGGATTTCTCTTTATTTGTAACAGAGCACTGGTAAGGCACTGACTGACAAGAGGCACACCATCTTTCTAACACCTGACACTTATTGTCATGAAGTGGCCTGGTAGAGGGCGCTCTCGTGCTCTGGATGGTTGCAGCCATGTGAGGGGGAAGCCTTAATGTGTTGAGGTTATGCCTCTCACTGGCCAAGCTCATAGAGCTACTCGCTCGGGGCAGGGGTGGTGTATTTCCCTGTTCACCTGAGACAGGAGATCCATGCGTAGCGGGAGTGTGCATGGCTGTACATAAAGGAGAGGGATAATCACTGCATTAACATTTCCAGAGTCTGGGGATTGAGACACCATTCCCCATTCAGTGGGTTTCCCCTTGACAGCAGATCAGCGCTCGTGTTCAGAATTCCTAGAACATCAATCAGACAATCAAATTTTATTTGTATAGCGTATTTCACAGCAATTGTCACAATACGCTTCACAGACAACCCTGGCCTAAACCCCCACAGGAGCAAGCATAAAGCAACATGGGTCATGTGTAACCACAGAAACCACAGAAAGAAAACAAGAAAAAAAACAAACAAAAAAAACAAATGTGGAGAAATGTCCTGTTTTACAGATTTCATATTTAACCAGCTTAATTGGGACAATGCAAGTGACAAACGTTTAATAAAAGCTAAAAAAAAAAAAAAAGTGGGGGCTTAATTTATTAAAAAATACCCCCACTTATCAAATTTTTTGTGCAGTTTATATTACTCCACAAGGTCTACCAAACATTTTGTACGGGGTTTTAAAAGAAAAAAAAATGACTTAATACATCAGGCTTTTATTATCATTATTGTTATCATTGTTACAATAATAATTAAATGCAGCGCAATAATTAGCCTTTTATATTCGCAAAAGCGCGTGAGAATAAAACGAATTGATGGGTTATAGGGCAAGGACATGCAGAAAATAGGTGCAATGTGTGGAATTTTCAAAAGACGCCACGTTTTTAAAAATTAAGTTTCTACCTGCAGTAAAAGTTAGTGGCAATAATCAGTTGTGGTGTTCTCATACAGCCACTAGATGGCGCTGCAGTACAATTCCAGTTGAAAACGATCATGCCGCAGTTGCATTGCTGGTAGATCGTGCCAGGTGAACTGTAGAGTAGCACAGCTCGTACATGAGTCCGGCACAGCTTCAGGTACAATATCGCAGGTCTGACCAATGATATCATGACTGCTTAGATAAAAACCTTCGTGTTATTTTATATACTGGTGTATATATTGAAGTTGTCTGTGATAGTACGCTGCTTAGTTCTTCACTGGCTCCACTAGCTAGGTTGGTTCATGAAGTAACGTTGGGTAGGTAGGTTGGTCTACTAGCTAGCTAACGCCTGCCTGTGAGTCAAAGCCAAAGCGAAATTTACAACTGCAACAATTGTCAACTTGAGGGTCATGTTGTTTGAAGAAAATGATAAAAGAATGATATTTGCCAAAGGTGCGTTCAAGTTCAGCGAACGTTTGCAAACTATTTCAAGCTTTTTTCCATTAGCTTTGTGTTCGACGCGAACGTTGACAAACATAAGCGAACGGTCTGAAAAGGTCGAATGATATTTGCGAATGTAACTGTAGTTCTATATTTATTTTCAAAGAATAACTAGCTGAGGTAACAGAAATCGGCTGAGAGCGAGCTGTCATCGCTATGGTAACCAACCGACCCTCCTAACGGCCACATTTTAAACAGTGTCGTCAGGGTTACCGTCACATTAAATTAGAATTCGCAATTTTGTATCCGCTTTTTAAGTCTGACGTCACTCGTGACGTATTGACCATTTCCGGGTCCAAACCAGAGACTGTGAAAAGGTCCAAACGCTCCTTCAGATCCCGAACCTGTGTACCTTTTCACGATCACTTCTTTAGTGAGGCACCATTGAGGGTTAAAAAGGGTCTAAATTCTTTCAGCTCCAATAAAATCAATGCACTACAAAATCCAGCATTCTAAAGCAGTTAAAACAGCAACATTATTCTTTCGGTTTTCAATTGTTGTTACGTCCCCTCTCCTTTTCAGTGTCCAATTTCACAGTTGATATCAACGTTGAATCACAGTTCTAGTTACTGGCTTCATTTAGGAATGCCAACAATCCGGAAAAATATGGAATCGTCCCTTATTTTGACATTAGATAGGCGTTCCGTATTTAAGTCATGGCTACGGGACGCATTTTCATCCATATCTTTGTAAAGGATTGTGTTTATATTAACCGCTGTTTCGAAAACAATATTAAATAGTTAGCTAGCTAGCTAACCGGCATAACAAGCATGCTGTTAGACCATTCTGACCTAAATCCAAGAATTTTAATATTGGGTAGGTGACAAGTGACGGCGAACCTATCATAAAGCTAACTGGCATTCAAAACCCGTTTCAGAGGTTCTTAGAAAGACAGTTATGTCTACACTGCGCGACCACACCATTTAAAAGGCAAGACGGAGCTAGGGAGATTAATTTGATTGAGTTATGGTTTTGTGTAGTGCTAATTGTATGGTATAAAACAAGAAGGAACTATTTTTTCTTGTTAGAATCGTTGGTTTCATAGAAACCCACTGGTGCCAAACTTTGTTTTTCTTCATTCGTTTAAGAACTTAATTATCAACTGCAGCCATTTCCTCTTCTCTTTCTCATTGCAAGGAAAGCAGTAGAATGACAATTGAATAGTTTTTTGGACTCAGATCTATTCAAACAACATGGGACACAGCACTGCGACATGTTGAAAAGAGGAGAGCCTCAGCCAACGCAGTAGAGCAGTGGTTCTCATCTCGGGCCAGAAAGGGCCGGTGTGGGTGCAGGCTTTTGTTCCAACCAAGCAATTACACACCTGATTCCACTAATCAAGGTCCTTAGTATAGACTCCAAAGGTTGATTAATAGAATCAGGTGTGTAACTGCTTGGTTGGAACAAAAGCCCGCACCCACACCGGCCCTTTCTGGCCCGAGTTGAGAACCACTGCAGTAGAGGCTTGGACCTGGAAACAGTATTATCGGAAGGTCCATACGTCACGGCTTAACAAGCGAATTGAATGCGGTTTCATTTTACCTTTGTGAAACTTTTAAAATTAGTGCCAAAAACGCTGTATTAGTTAACCACAAATTGTTTGATAACTTGATGGTTACAAGATTAGGAAGAAAATACTATGATAACAGTAGTGTATTCAGCTAATGAGGTTCACGTGTACATTAATAATTATATTTATCTATTCATAGTGATGAATATTGAACGTTTTTAAAACGTATAGATGTTCATGGACCAAAGAACATGTCAGGTGAGGTAAAGTGCACCACAAAAATGCAGTTTCTTGTGTTTGCAGATGAGATGAATGTTTGCAAGTCAGATAAGTTCATCATATGAAAAGGGTTTGGCAGTGAATCCCTTGCAGTAGACTCCCAACCTTATGGTTTCATCATATTTATTGGTGAATAGAGCCCAGTAATTGCCTTAGACTTTTGTGAATTAGTCAGAATGCTTATGAACTTAATCTACACACCCCCTCCCTGTTTTTGTGTGTACATCTCAGGAATGCGTAGGTGCATATATATCAACTGCCAAGGAACACATTGTCACAGCTGTGAATTTGTGCGCGTGTGCGCATGTGTGTGTGCGTGTGTGTGTGCGGTCTCTCCTCAGGCTGGGATGGTGTAATCTCACAGAGGGCTGCTGTGATGTTCTGGCCTCAGTCCTGCGTTCTCCTCACTCAGAGCTGAGAGATCTGGAGCTCAGAGACAACGAGCTGCAGGATTCAGGAGTGACAGCGCTCTCTGCTGGACTGGAGGACCCACACTGTAAACTGCAGAGACTGGGGTGAGTACAAACACACACCCCTTCAATAAATAAGGGCTACAGCGTGACTAAATACAACACTGATGTCAATGTTTCTAATGTGAAAACAGACACTCCACAGAACTGAAACAGCATGTTCCTGTTCTTCCTCTTGGAAGAATAAGACTCTATACACATGAATGAATAAAATGAATTAGTCCTGTTTCCTGAACTGTAGTGGGGTGTTAGTCTCGCATAGCCAGACCCATATCCACACTTTGTTTCAGTGCTGTGCCAGCGCTGGAGAAAGGTCTGGCTCAAGCCATTATCATTCTGCTATAGAGGAGAAAAACGCTCTGGCTTGTTTGTATTTCTTTAAACCAATCACAATCGTCTTGGGCGGCGCTAAGCCCAGGATGCAGCGACGGTGCTCTTGCAAAATAGTGTCGTAATGGAGTACTGGCCAGCAGCTATTTTCTCGTCCGTGTCTGGATCTTGCCCGGCGTACCCTGCAGCTACCCCCCTTGACTGCAGGGTTTTCACCTGGTCCTCCATTATCGCGACCAAGGGGGACACTACCAAAACCATGGCATTTTCACGCCATGTCTCTGTGTTTACCCTCGCTAGCTCACTGCAGTCGATGGGCCATGCTTGGTATATGAAACTTTTTCCATAACCGGTGGGCAAACATGCAAGAACGTCCCTGTCAGACAGCAAATGTTCTAAACATATTTTTTGTATTTACAACCATTCACCGAAAGAACCAAGCAGGCCTGTCTTATTGCACGATCCAAATTTTCGTCAAAACTTGCCATTTTCAGCGTGCAGGTTGCTAGCTTGGAGGTTGTTGTTGTTTCACGTAGCGACGGGGACTTTGAAAACGGTAACACGCAGATAGCGGAAGGGGAGGTGAATTCTGATTGAAATAGTCGGCCAATGGCAGGCTTATACCCACAGTCTGGGTCCTGTGAGTCAGACTAGTGGGGTGTAAACTCAAATGCGTTTGATAATGACTCATTCCACATTCATTTTATTTTATATATATTTACACACCGCTATGTGTTTGACTTACACAGCCCTGTTAGTTTATATTAATGTGTGTAAGGTGTGTAACACACTGCTATGTGTTTGACACACACAGACCTATTAGTATATATTAATGTGTGTAAGGTGTGTAACACACTGCTATGTGTTTGACACATACAGCCCTGTTAGTTTATATTAATGTGTGTAAGGTGTGTAACACACTGCTATGTGTTTGACACACGCAGCCCTGTTAGTTTATATTAATGTGTGTGAGGTGTGTAACATGCTGCTATGTGTTTGACACACACAGCCCTGTTAGTTTATATTAATGTGTGTAAGGTGTGTGTCCTTCTCTCTGCAGGCTGTCAGGCTGTAGAGTCACACAGAGAGGCTGTGATTCTCTGGCTTCAGCTCTGTGTTCAAACCCCTCACACCTGAGAGAGCTGGACCTGAGATACAATCACCCAGGAGACTCAGGAGTGAGAGCGCTGTCTGCTGCTAAACTGGACACACTCACACTGCTGTAAGTACAGAGAGTTTCCACACTGCACCTCACACACGCACACATACAGACACACATGCACGCATACACACACAAGCAGAAGGGGTTGGGGGGGGGGGGGATCTACAGTGGAGGGTGCTGCGCGGGATCACTGCAGTAAATAGTTTTATTTCTGTGATGAACCCGGCAGGATCCCACCATTGTCCATTCTGCATGGAGAGAGAAACTGTTAATCATTATTTTTCGGGGTGTGCCAGACTTCAGCCTCTCTTTTCTTTTTTGGGAAGTTTATTTTGGTTACTAGGGGAAACATTTACAAGTAATATTTTTATCCTTGATTTCCAGTAAAAACAAAGACAGATAAGTGCCAGCTCATTAATTTAATTTTGAGGCGAGAATAGCTGTTTCTACAATTGGGAAAAATATGATTGGTGGAGGGTACAGACAAGATGTGGTTGCTGTAGTTAGGGGTTTGGTCAGGGACACAGTGATGGTGGAGTTTCAGTATTACAAAGCAATGGAGAGCCTGAGTGTGTTTCAGAGTGTGTGTGTTATAAGGGTGTTTAATGTTCAGTGGAGGGGTGGGAGCTATTTTTGCACATGGAATAGGGTGAGGGAATGGAATAAGTTTCCTTTGTGACAGATTTGTGTATTTTTCATATGATCGTGGTTTTGTGTTTTATTTGTGTCTTTGTTTTTATTTATGTGATGTCATTGGTGTGTTGAGAGTGGAAATTAAGGATTGTTAAAATTCAAAATTCTGTTCTGCTGTTCTTACAGTGTGGACCATGGAGGAGAGAACAGGACCAAACCAGGACCCAGGAAATGTGAGTGTGTATCGACACAGAACACTTTCCATAGATACACACTCTGCTGTGTGTGTGTTTGTGTGTGTGTGTGAGTGAGAGAGATTTCTCTCTTACACACATAAACACACAAACAGAAACACACACGTACACAAACACAGAGGTACTATGACAGTCCTTTCTCTCTCACACACATATTAAGGTGAATATTAATAATGATAATTAATCTCATTAATGTCTCTGGTGTGCAGACGGCTGTCAGCTCTCACTGGATCCAAACACAGCGCACAGAGAGCTGTCTCTGTCTGAGAGGAACAGGAGGGTGACACACACACAGGGGAGAGAGCAGCCATGTCCTGATCATCCAGAGAGATTTGAGCACTGGGAGCAGGTTGTGTGCAGAGAGAGTATCTGTGAGCGCTGTTACTGGGAGGCTGAGTTCAGTGTGTCTGAGAGGGTGGGAGGGATTTTTATAGCAGTGACAGATAAAGGAATCAGCAGGAAAGGACGGGATTCTGACTGTGTGTTTGGATGGAATGAAAACTCCTGGAGACTGGAGTGCATTAAACTCAGTGACTCTGATAAACTCAGTTACTCTGTCTGTCACAATAAGAACCAAACAGACATACCTGCCCCCCCCTCCCCCTACCGCAGAGCAGGAGTGTGTGATGATGGTAGAGGAGTGTGTGTGTACAGGGTAGGAGTGTGTGTGGACCGTCCGGCCGGCACTCTGTCCTTCTACAGCGTCTCTGACTCTGACACACTGACCCTCCTGCACAGATTCCACACACACTTCACTCAACACACACCCCTCTGTGCTGGATTTACAGTGTGGGACTCCTCCTCAGTGTCCCTCTGCCAACTGGAGTAGAGACACACACACACTCATGTGCGCGCACACACTCATATACACATACACGCACACACACACACCACACTCATATATCCACTCAAACACACACTCATATACACATACACATGCACACTCAATCTCACACACACACACGCACATTCAGATACACATACACACACACGCTCAATCACACACACACACACACACACACGCATGCACACACACACACTCATGTATACATGCACGCACACACACACACCTCACTCATATACCCACCCACTCACACACACACACACTCATATACACATACACACACACACACACTCAGATACACATAGACACACACACCCACACCTACACACACATCCACACACACACACACACACACACACACACACACTTCACTCAACACACACCTGTCTGTGCTGGATTTAGAGTGTGTGACTCCTCAGTATCCCTTTGCTCACTAAAGTAGAGACACATACGCACACACACACACTCTCACTTACACTCCAGCACACACACATACTTTCACACACACACACACTCACAAATGCACACACTGGTGTACGCTCATGCACACGCACTCACACACCCGCGCATGCACACACTCATGCACACACACTCACAAACTTACACACTCTCTCACGCCCAATCACACACATGCACACACACACCTACACACATGAAAACACACAATCTCTCGCACACACAAACACACACATTCACCAGTGCACTCTCACGCGCACACACACATGCATGCATATGTACACACGCTCATTACCGTATGCACACACACACACACACACTCTCTCTCTCTCATACTCAGTCACTCACACACACACACACTCTTTCTCTCACACACACTCACATCCACAGTCACACACAGATTCATACAAACGCACGCACACACACACACAAACTCATGCACTCACAAACACACACATACATGCGTGCAGAGACACAAACACGTGTAAACACACACACACACACATTCTCATTCCCATACGCATGCACACACATGTATCAACACACACACATTCTCTTGCCCATACACACACGCGCACACACACACTCATGCACTCACACATACACACTCACACAGACACACATACATGCATGCGCACACATTATACATGTCTACACAAACATTCTCATACCCATACACACGCGTATAAACACACACACACACATTCACAAAGGCACTCTCACGCACACACACGTACACATACATACACTCATTCTCAATCGCACACACACTCTCACATCCACAGTAATTCACTCAAATGGACGCACACATGTACACACACATGTACACACACACAGAGACATACACACATACATGCGTGCACACGCACACACACACTTTCTCTTACCCATTCACACACGCAACCCGGGCACACACAAACATACTCACACACTCACTCATATGCACACACATACTCACATCCACAGTCACTCCCACAAACATACGCATGCATGCACACACATTCACAAATACACACACACAAACACACTCTCACCCAATCACACACACACACGTCGACACACTTGCAACCTTCCTTGACCAATGCCTTACCAGTGCAATTTCAGCTGTACCCAATATTAACCTCAGTACAGCTTAAACCCTGTACATAAGAGTATGATCTTTCAGCATGTTCAGGTTATTTCAAATGTTAAAGGTGTGTTAATGTACTTTTGATTATTAAAACATTAATATAACATTGAGTGTAATAATGGCAAAATATGGCAGGGTAAAATGTTTTTGAAGTAATAACTCTCTCCTGTATCTGCATCTTTGTATAAGAGAAGCCAGTGGCACTCCTCCACTTAAATGTGCATTTTACTAGTTTTTATAGTTGCTTTCATTCATTTTCATAAGAGTTCCAATGTGCAAATTTCATTGGGCAAATGCAGCTGATAGGGAGAATGCAGAATGCTCACTGCAGTGTACTTATTTCCTTTCATTACTGTAAACAATGATGGGTTGAGTTTCCTTATTGGGTCAGGAAGGATTGGGTTTTTTTAACCTGTTGCTTTAATTTTCTGTATTTTCAGACAATAGTCTTCAATGATTAAACTTGAATTATAATAAACATCAAATGTGTTGGTGTTATTATTTATTATTGTGTGGTGTATTGAACTCCTGTGACACAGTAGTACTTATTTCATATTCTGTATGGGATTATGTTTGGGCTCAATATGAGCAGATCAGCATGGGGTTAAAATCTGCACAGTTGAAGCAATGACATAAAAATAATGATAAAATGAAATAAAATCCATTATAAGAAAAGTTGTGTAGTGTCTCATGAATGGTTGCTTCTGTTACTGTAGTGTAACCACAATTCAATACATTTAGAAGTCACTACTTGTCTATTGAGCAAGTTTGTTTATATTACCTCTCAAAGAAATGGTTTTCCTGCAGGTTTTAACCTGTAGCTGCTGCACATCAGTTGAATGGATTAGACCACGAAGCCAAAATCAAGGAAGAAGTGTAGTTTGCATGACATCCAGTCTCTGAGATGTTCCTGAGACCCTACAATGTTTTTCATTTTTTCAGATACATTTCTAGTAACTGCAGTCACACATTACAAATGCATTACAGTAGGACATGATTGCTTTGACTCAATGTGCAAAACACAAATTGCTGTACCTACTTACAAAGTGCAAAATTCTAAATTGCACACTCAGTTTTCGCAGTACTGTCACTTCATATTAAGACGTCCCAATTGTTATTGCTAGACATGCAGATTGTGAAATAAAGTCAACATGTTTGCAATCCTGTCTTGTCACTTCCAACCACATTGCCCAGGTGAGTTTCACTGCAGCACGATTGGTAATCCCTTCAGCACTACATAAAAGGCTGATTTACAGCATTACATTCAGCACTTTCTGACAACATGGAGCAGCCCAATGCAGCTGGTATTGATGGACGAATTTAGATCTTGATCAAATGAATTTAGAGCCACTGTGATTGACCATGTTATAAATCCAGGCCTAACAATGAGAGAAGCTGGAAGGATTGTACAGCCAAACTTTAAAAGGTCAACAGTGGCCTCTAATAAGAGTTTTTGGACTGAACATTGATTAGTCAATGATTTACTGCAAAACGTAATACTGTAATTACATCTGATGAAAAACACATTTTCAATGTACAAAAATGTCAAGTTACTCACACATACAAAGCACGATCTATGTCATTACTTCAAATCTACGCCTGCCATTAAAAGTATTAATATTAAAATTGTGCCAAGTTACATGAAACAATATTGGCTATCTTAGCTCACACAAATTAAACAAGCTGTATTCCACAGCAATGCTGCCCAATGTTTCCTATATTCTTTCAAGTAATTTGGCCTTATTAAAACATTGTCTGGATCATTTGTGAAACATAGCAGATCAGCTGTGGAGGTGTGGTATTCGAATCTCTGTGCATGTGTCTGTGTATATGTGTGTGCGTGTGTGGGGCTGGGGCCTGGCAGGCTGTGTGTTAATGTACTCTGAGGCAGTGTACATCAGTGTGCTGTGTGTGCTCTGTATACAACAACAATAAGCATCGTCAGTGTGTCGACCAGTGCATTTCTTTGAAATTGCACCTCCATCCTCATTCTAAATGGAATTTAATAAAATCATTATATATCGTGGCAGGAGCTGGAAATGGGCAAAAGTATCAGCATTTTTTGTCAACTATCAGATCTGTGAGTTTGTTGGAATACTGTAAACACAAAGCAGATGCATTCTGCCACCTGGTGGCCATGTGACAATGCTGCAAGTGCTCCAGAGGTTGAGTTTCAAGGCAGAAGTTGACAGATTCTCAAGAGTTCACTGAACTGAAAGTAAATTACAATGTAAACGAAAGAGAAAAAGTAAAGAATCATCAATGCCGTGCCTAGCCTTGTGTGCAAAGGGCAGTGGGTCCATCTTGTTTTTGGTATCATTGAGTATAAATGACAGCACTATTTTCTCCAAAAAATCTATTGCAAGTGATGTCAGAGTGATCATGCTGGCTTTTTAACATGATTTTTGACAGTACTATTCTTTAGAAGTATGTGGTCACAGTGTAACATTAATCAATGAAAGGGAAATGATAGATAATCCCAGCAATATACAAACTGTTCTTCATTGATAAGACATCATCTGGATCATTTGTGAAACACAGCAGTTCATAGCAATATATCCAGCAATTCTTAAAACATGAGAACAACTGTTGAGGTGTGCAAATGACAGTTGAACAAATTAAAGACTGCAGTACTTTAAGGCACAGGCTGTTCCGTTTAAATCTCACTGTTGCAGAATATAAATGTCTGGTTTGGCAGGAACAAATTTAAAGCAGGTACACGAGGTAGACATGACCATACCAGGTCAGACAACAGTTTTCTACAGTTACAGGTTTTATTACAAGGAGCACCAGAGAGGTACACATGCCACAACTTGCAGAGGAATTCTCAGTTTTGCTAATGCCATACACTAGTACTTTCATTAACAGGAGCGAGTTTGTCTGAGTAAATGTTTCCCTGTTTTAATTACATCAAACACCCATGTGATGGAGCCAGAACCATGACATCGTTTTTTAAAATTAATATTCCTATTGCTATGAATTTGTTTTTTTCTCTTTCTTTTTTTATCTCATTATGAAAAAATAAAAAATCCATAGTATTAGGATGAATTGTAAATCCTAGAGTGGAGGCTTTTACTATAAGCCCCTTGGGGTTTCTTACCTCTTGTGCACAATCCCTGCTATGTTTGTTGTTATATACTTTTGTTTTATCACTTACTTTGTGCAAATAAATTAATTAATTAATTTAAAAACTTTATGTTTAATCTTGATGTTTTGCTTAAAAAAAAAAAAAATCACACCTTTAATAATGTAATAACAAGTTTACACATTAATAGATTATTTTACTCTGCTTGGATGAGAAAAATTAACATTTACCACATTTCAGCTTTTGAGCATGTATAATTAGTAATGGAATAGAACAGAAAAGCTGTTTTTCATACCAGAGGAAGACCTTTCATAAGCGGCTCTGACATGCAGTCATACGAGCGCCCAAGGGGGGTCGCTAGAGAGCAATGAAACGCAGGTCCCTGTCTGGCTGAACCCTCCCGTACCCTGGGCAACACAGGCACCAATCATGCGTCTCCCTGTGGAGCTACCGGCCACAGTTGGCACTGGCACGGTCCGAATTCGACCCGAGGCCGTGAGGCTCATCCATGCACCTCAGCGTGGTGCCTTAACCGAATGAGCCATCCAGCAGCCCAAAGCCTACTTTCAATAGAATTACACCTTACCAGCATCCATAAGAAATACAGACTACCATACAGAATGCCAAATACTATGTGCATTGATAGGACCAATTCAAAGCAGGCACATGAGGTAGACAGGAAATCATCAGGTCAGATGACATTTTCCCACTGTAACAGAATTTAGTACAATATGCAGCAGGGAAATATCCGCTACACAGCATGCAGGGGCATTCTCCAAAACTCACTAAGTTGTCTCAGTCTTGATAGTAGTTTCTAAGCATCACACCTCATATGGTCACATCTCACAAGCATGGAGGCTCTGTCTGTGGTCACGCACGGATGTTACATCAGTAATTACGCCTCTCAGCATACAACACAACAGCACACTATAGTGCCTGGGACAGGGGTGGTATATCCCCATGGCGGGTGCCAGAGCTTTTCGGGTCCTCTCAGGAGTGCACTCGGGACGGCCCTGAGCTGCATTCCATCCTCCCTGTAGCTCTTCATCGCTCTTCGCCCTCATCGCCACGGTAACTGGGAATGTGGAGACTGGGACAAGGCTGCAGGCCTAGGCAGAAGTGACCAGGAGTGCATACAGAAATACAGAAACATACACTTCCCCTCACTACCTTAAGCCTCCAATCAGCTGTACACTGCAGAACACAGCCTGAAGTGCATTAATCACTGCAGGTTTCCCACTGAATCTACAGGAACTGAGGCAGAGCAGTGAAAGAATGGGCAGTGTGCACTCATATAGACATGAAAACCGTTTTTTTGTCCAATCAAACATTTAATTATTTGCAAAAGATTTTAGTTCACAGTTACATCTACAGCAATTTATTAAGACATGAGAACACCTGTGGAAAAATAATATTGTTGTTCTTTTAAACAGCCACTAGATGGTAGTGGAAGTTCAGATTCACACTGAGCTATTTGTTTCATGGGTGCTTAATAGTTTGAACTGTAATCTTATGTTTTGGCTGTGGCAAACATAATAGAATCTGCATGACAAGTAAATTAAGCAGTACTAATGATTTTGCAGAGTTCTGAGAGATAGCCTTGTAATAACTTCAATAATAACTTCAATAAATGGATTACACAAGCTTTCTCTGGTCAGTATGAAGTTTGGCTTTTTGGGCATTACTGTTGCACTACGAGTATCATCAAATTGTTGTTATTGCAGACATCATAAATGGTTGCATGTTTTCACTTGTGAGCAAGAACATGGACACTGATGTTTCTTATTCTGAAGGGGCCCATTATGTTGTGTAAAATTATAGATTCAGTGTTGGCTTTGTATCTGTAGACAGAATTGCATAATTCTTTCTTTATTAGGACTATATGGACACAGAGGAAACCAGCACAAACACAGGAACATGCTAGCTCCATGCAGAGAGAACGCGAACCCGGCACTCGGCTTTTTTTATCATCACACAGATTGTTTTACCGTGTGTGATTTCAGGATTACACATTACACATCAGTGCTCTTATTTCTTTCTAGAGAGTCACAAATGAACACTAATGTGGGTAAATCCAGACCCAGAGTCAAACCTCAGCGTCAATCATTGGGCTTCAAGTCATGGTTCTGTGTTCTGTTTCTGCTTTTCCTTTTTGGGCCTCCAGATGGCGGCACTTCAGTTTTGTAGTTCTGTTCGTTCTCCCTCATTGCTCTTCCCTGTGTTTAATTGTATTATTGTTTTCTATTATTCAATTATTGTTTTTTGGTTGTGTCTTGTTATCCCCTCCCTCTCTGATGTGATTGTGCATTGTGTCCTCCTGTGTCTTGTTAGCGTCTTGTCTATTTAAGTTCTTTGTTTCCCTGACTCGGGTGCTGGGTTAGTAACCAATAAATGGCGGGATTCTTGTCGAGGTTTGAACCAGGTTGCATGTGAGGACGGATTGTTTTGGTCTATGATTTTGAATTATACATTTGTTGAAAATCGAATTTGGATCACAGATGAAGTGACTTGAAGAAATGGAGTGTGAAGTGGTGGAAGGAGGAAATAAGAAAAGAAAAAAAGGAATTGAAAATGAAGTTAAGGATTATAAATATGTAATTAGAATGAAGGTGGATGTGAGGCCCGGGTATGGATGAGAAGCAAATGGCGTTTTTAATGACGCCCATGAAATAGGGAAAGTCATAAAGAAGGAGATTTGGGAAGTAAGAGCAGTGAGGGTAACCAGGGGGGGAATTGTAATCATGGAGTGTCAGCCAAAAAGACTGAGGGACAAGGCTCTTAAAATAAAAAGACTTGAATCGACAAAAGTAGTTAGATGTTTAATGAGAGAAAGCACTACGGAAAAGTGTTATAAGTGGGGTCCTGTTGTTGGTAGACGCCAATTGTGTTTTGGAGGTAGAAGGAGTTTTAGGGGCAAAGCGGATGAAAAGCTATTGGGAGGAAAAAGAACAAGAACATGGATCAGTACTTTTAGAATTTGAGGGAGAATTACCAGAAAGAGTCTATTTAGATTATGTTTGTTACAGGGTGAGGGAATATGAGAGGGTTCCACTGAGGTGCTATTGGTGTCAGGATTATGGACACGTGGCAGCAGTGTGTAGGACAAAGGATCACGGGTGTAGAAGGTGTGGGAAAGATAGGTGTTCTGATGATGATTGTACGGTGTTTAAAGAACAGGCAATATGCTTTCACTGTGGGGGAAATCATGAAGCAGGAGAAAAGCAGTGTGAAAGAAGGAAGAGGGAAAGTGAGGTGGAAAGAACACGAGTGCAGAATAAAATAACGTATGTAGAAGCAACGAAGAGAATGAGGGCAGAAGCGGGAACTGAGAGGAAGGAGCAGAATAGAACTGGAATAGAGGGAAAAGATCAAGGGAGATGTGACAAAGAAATCATGCATTTGAATAGAAGAAGGTTTCTGGCATTTATTGCGATGGTGATTAACTGTGCAAGCGAGATAGAAACAAAATCAGAGAGAATCAGGATGGTGGTGGATGCAGCGAAAGAGATTTTGGGTATAACGGATGTGAAGGGGGACGAAATACAGGGAATTTTGGCGAAAGGGTTTGGAGGGAGTCAGACGCCAGGGATATAGCGAAATAGCAAAAAATTGTGGTTCAGGTATGGGAGGGTGGGGCTATTGTTTTATTTAATTTTTTTTTGAGAACTAAATCAGATGCCAATGTACACAGTAGAGGGCGGTAATGCGCCAATTTAGGTTTGCCAACCGCCATTAAAACCAGAGAAAAGAAGAAGAAGAATAAGAAGAAGACTCGGGTTCTGGTTCCTTGTGTTCTTGTGTATGTATCTGCCTGCTTGCGTTCTTGTGTGTTCTGCTTGTGTTCTGCCTGCTTGTGTTTCTGCCTCTGTGTTTTCCGCCTGTGTATGTTCTGCTGTTGTGTCTCCTGTGTTCTGCCTCGCCCGTATTCTGCTCTGTGTTCATTTGGATTTTGAGAAGTTTTGCTTTTTCCTTTTCTGAAGATGATTGTGTTTTAGAGAGTTGCCCTGTGTGGCCTTTTGTTTGTTATTTATTATTTTTGAAGTAAAGGTGTTTGTTTAAACTTTCCTTTTGAGTTTCCTGTGTTTTTCACTCCGTACCTGGGTCCTCAACACCAAAACGTGACAGAAGGAACCAGCCAGAGCTGGACCCAGCGGAGTTTTTTTTGTTTAAACATGCCACCAGTGTGGTGGAGTAGTAGCGTTGGTGGGGCTGT